>NC_041386.1:197742718-197766434 GCF_002162155.2 Triticum dicoccoides
GCGAGTGGGGATGGGTGTTAGGGTTTCGGGGGGTTAATGGGTCTGTGGGGGTTGGGCCAGGCTGGGACGGTGGGCTGGCTGGCTGGGCCGTTTGGCCCAGTTGGCCAGGGGGTCTCCCTCATTTGTTGTTTTTTTCTTTCTCTTTTTATTTATTTTTCTTTTCTGTTTTTGCTTATTTTAAATATATAGGCCTTATATAAACACATGGTTTCTACATGACAAATAGTTAGGGAATATTTTCAACACATCGATCATTTTAGTTTTGACTTTTGAAAACTTTAATTGTTTTAAGTTTAATTCAAATTTTGAATTTGAATCCGTTTCGAACTAACGCGAGATTATCAGCAGTAACCGAGGTGACGAGACATCATTAACGCGGGATTACTGTAGCCTAATTATCCGGGCGTCACACCTTGGATGAGAAAAGGTTTTGCAAGTTGCGGTGTGAGCTAAATATCCTAGAATCCTTAAATGTCCTGTGATTGGACACACATCCTAACGCTTATGCAGGTTGATGACTTAGATGTGCAACACACGAAGTAAAGTATATCTTCAATAAATGAAGACATCATTAAGGCGGGCGTAATTCTCCAACTATCCTGTTTGATCTTTATGAAAATTCTTACACTATGGACTTAGAGGATTTTACCACTACTTGCAAACTTCTACAATGGGGTAGTATCAGGGATCCTCTCAACTCTGAATTTAGAGATTTTCTTGCTAGTATAACTGTGGGAGAATCTAGAGATATAACACAAGCTACCATAGGGAGCATTCACTTTCCTACTATACATTATTTTGCTCTCTTCATAGGTAGATGCATTAATGGTAAAGATGAGGCATGTCACATGTGTGTCCCTGACCTTAGTATTCTTAGGAGTGTGGTGTTAGGAGACAAATCTTATAATTTGGGAGCCATTGTTGCACGTAGGTTGCATCTTAATAGATTTAATGGAGATTTCTTTGGTGGAATGTATACAACCCGCATAGCTAATTTTCTTGGTGTAGCCATACGCGAAGATGATATTGAGTTGCTCACTACTTACCTGGACTTTAATGCTATGGTTCACCACCAGTTTGTCGAGAGGAATGAATCACCTCTCCAGTATCGTTTAATCTTTGGCAGACGCCGTGCTATCCATATTACTCTCCCTGCTCCTAGCTTCTTTGATTATCAGGCAAAAGGAAGATATGTTATTACCAGAGAGGAGGCAGATGAGTACGAGAGGAGGGCGGAGGCCGCTCGTCGCCACACTGCAGCTCAGGAGGCGATAGCCGCTGCATCTCAGTACGACCCCAACTTTTACTATGGATATCCGCCAGGCCAGCCGTGGCCATAGACCAACTTAGGCCAAAAGCCTAAGCTTGGGGGAGTACGTATTTCTCACCGACAGTACATTTATGTTCACACACTCATTGCCAGATGTCGGTGCTCATACTTTTTCATTGTATCATCCATGCTAGTTTATTTCCCTTTTTATGCTTTCTTCTTGTGTGTTTGATAAACCTTGAGAAAAACCAAAAAAATTAGTTGTAGCTTTTAATTAGTTTACTTTCCATGCTTGTAGTAGTAATTAAAAAGAAAACCCAAAAAGATTTCCTGTTCTTCTTTTACTTGTTGGGAGCTCTCCCATGTAAATAAATTTATTTCTTTTCTTTTCTTTAGGGGTCGATAGGAGAAGACCATAATTAAATTGTTGAAGTAGCTCTTATATGCATTGTTGTTGATCTGACAAAAGAGCCCATATTGCCTTGTCTTCTCCTGTTTATTGAATGCTTGCAGATTCCAGCTTAGTTCAATGCAGGTGCACTATTATTATTATCCACATCGTTCGGTCGTGCAAGTGAAAGACAATAATGGTGATTATATGATGAACTTATTGAGATGAGAAAAGCTGGTATGAACTCGACCTCTCTTGTTTTTGTAAATATGATTAGTTCATCGTTCCTGATTCAGCCTGTTATGAATAAACATGTTTGCAATGACAATTAGAGATCATAGTTCTTGTGCCATGCTTGATTAGCTAGGAGCTTATAATGGTTTACCTTGCGTGCCAACATGCTATTAAAATGGTTGTGATGTGGTATGATAGGGTGGTATCCTCCTCTGAATGATTTAAGTGACTTGACTTGGCGCATGTTCACACATGTAGTTGAAACAAAATCAACATAGCCTTCACGATATTTATGTTCATGGTGGATTATATCCTACTCATGCTTGCATTCGGTGTTGATTAATTTTAATGCATGTTCATGATTGTTGTCGCTCTCTAGCTGGTCGCTTCCCAGTCTCTTGCTAGCCTTCACCTGTACTAAGCGGGAATACTGCTTGTGGATCCAACTCCATAAACCCCAAAGTTATTCCATATGAGTCCACCATACCTATCTATATACGGTATCTACCTGCCGTTCCAAGTAAATTTGTATGTGCCAAACTCTAAATCTTCAAATAAATATCCTATTTTGTATGCTCGAATAGCTCATGTATCAACTAGGGCTATCTATATCTTCCATGTTAGGCGGGTTATTCTCAAGAGGAGTGGACTCCGCTCCTCACTCACGAGAAAGTGGCTGGTCACCGGGATGCCCAGTCCCATGCTTTATGCAAATCAAATCAAAATAATTGCAAACAGAACTCCCCCTGGGACTCTTGTTAGTTGGATGCACTCGTTGTTTTGAGCAAGCCATGGATTGATGCTTTTTGGTGGAAGGGGGAGTATAAACTTTACCATTCTGTTTGGAAACCGCCTATAATATGTGTAGCATGGAAGATATCGCCATCTCTTGGTTTTTATGTTGACAATGAAATCATACCGCTCAAAATATTATTCACCTCTATTTCAAAACCGAGCTATGGCACCTCTATAAATCCCTGCTTCCCTCTGCGAAGGGCCTATCTATTTACTTTCAAGCTGAGTCATCATCCTCTTATTAAAAAGCACCAGCTGGAGAACACCGATGTCATTTGCATTCATTACTGTTAGTTTACATTGAGTATGACTTGACTGGATCTCTTTTACCATGAATTACAATGTCTAGTCAGTCCTTGATCTTTAAAGGTGCTCTACATTAATGTTTTGCGGTCTCAGAAAGGGCTAGCGAGATACCATCTTTTTATATCATATTATGATTGTTTTGAGAAAGTGTTGTCATCCGAGATTTATTATTATTGCTCGCTAGTTGATTATGCTATTGATATGAGTAAACTTGAGATCTAAGCATTATTGTGAATGTGGTTAGTCATAATCTTTGCTGAAAACTTGAATGCTGGCTTTACATATTTACAACAACAAGAGCAAATAGAGTTTGTAAAAGTTTTTCTTTATCACTTTCAGTTTATCAACTGAATTGCTTGAGGACAAGCAAAGGTTTAAGCTTGGGGGAGTTGATACGTCTCCGTCGTATCTAATTTTCCAAACACTTTTGCCCTTGTTTTGGACTCTAACTTGCATGATTTGAATGGAACTAACCCGGACTCACGCTGTTTTCAGCATAATTACCATGGTGTTATTTATGTGCAGAAACAAAAGTTCTCGGAATGAACTGAAACTTCATGGAACAACTTTTCGGAAATAATAAAAAATCCTTGCAAAAGATGAAGGCCATGGGGCCCACCACCTGTCCACGAGGGTGGGGGGCGCGCCTGCCCCCCTAGGGTTTGCCCCCCTACCTCGTGGGCCCCCTGGAGCTCCTCCGACCTCAACTCCAACTCTATATATTTGGTTTCGGAGAGAAAAAAAATCAGAGAGAAGAAATCATCATGTTTTACGATACGGAGCCGCCGCCAAGCCCTAAAACCTCTCGGGAGGGCTGATCTGGAGTCCGTTCGGGGCTCCGGAGAGGGGAATCCATCACCATCGTCATCATCAACCATCCTCCATCACCAATTTCATGATGCTCATCGCCGTGTGTGAGTAATTCCATCGTAGGCTTGCTGGATGGTGATGGGTTGGATGAGATATATCATGTAATCGAGTTAGTTTTGTTAGGGTTTGATCCCTAGTGAGGGAGTCCTGGATTAGGGGGTATCCAGACAGCCGAATTATATCCTTCGGCCAGACTGTTGGACTATGGAGATACAAGATTGAAGACTTCGTCCCGTGTCCGGATGGGACTCTCCTTGGCGTGGAAGGCAAGCTTGGCAATACGGATATGTAGATCTCCTTCCTTGTAACCGACTCTGTGTAACCCTAGCCCCCTCCGGTGTCTATATAAACCAAAGGGTTTAGTCCGTAGGACAACATACAATCATACCATAGGCTAGCTTCTAGGGTTTAGCCTCTCTGATCTCGTGGTAGATCAACTCTTGTACTACTCATATTATCAAGAATAATCAAGTAGGACATAGGGTTTTACCTCCATCAAGAGGGCCCGAACCTGGGTAAAACATCGTGTCCCCTGCCTCCTGTTACCATCCGCCTTAGACGCACAGTTCGGGACCCCCTACCCGGGATCCGCTGGTTTTGACACCGACATTGGTGCTTTCATTGAGAGTTCCTCTGTGTCGTCACCGTTAGGCTTGATGGCTCCTTCGATCATCAATAGCGATGCAGTCCAGGGTGAGACTTTTCTCCCCGGACATATCTTTGTATTCGGCGGCTTCGCACTTCGGGCCAACTCGCTTGGTCATCTGGAGCAGATCGAGAGTTACGCCCCTGGCCACCAGGTTAGGTTTGGAAGCTTAAACTACATGGCCGACATCCGCGGAGACTTGATCTTCGACGGATTTGAGCCCCTGTCGAGTGCGACGCACGGTCACAATGAGCATGATTTAGCTCTACCATCGGACAGTGTTCAGGAGACCGCACCGACAACCGCTCCGACCCTCAATTCGGAGCCAATTGCGCCATTCATGGATGGGTGGATAGACCCCGCCATGGAGGCTGTATTCTCAGCGGCGATCGAGCCGAGTATTGACCTTACCCTTCACGGGAGCCGTGACGCCGAACTACCGGATTCTTCCCCGGCCACGGACTCCGAACCGCCTGCGCCCGTGCCTATCGAAACTGACTGGGCGCCGATCATGGAGTTCACCTCCGCGGATATCTTTTAGCATTCGCCCTTCGGTGACATACTGAACTCATTAAGGTCTCTCTCTCTGTCAAGAGAGTCCTGGCCGAACTATGTTAGGCAGGACTGGGATGCGGATGACGAAGAAATTCACCGCCCACCCGCCACCCATTTAGTAGCCACTGTCGACAATTTGACTGACATGGTCGACTTCGACTCCGAAGACATCGATGGTACGGACGACGATGCGGGAGACGAAGAGGAACCACTGCCCACGGGGCACTGGACAGCCACCTCATCATATGATATATACATGGTGGACACACCCAAAGAAGGCAATGGCGACGAGACAGCGGAGGATGACCCCTCCAAGAAGCAACCCAAGCGCCAACGTCAGCGGCGCCACTCTAAGTCTCGCCAAAGCAAAAGCGGTGACACCGGCACATGAGATAATAGCACTCCGGACAGTGCCGAAGACGACAACAATCCCCTTCAGCAAGATTTAGAGCGGGAGGATGGAGAAGCCACCCCTCCCGAGAGAGCGGCAGATGGAGAGGCAGAGGATGATAATTACATGCCTCCCTCCGAAGACGAGGCAAGCCTCGACGACGACGAATTTGTCGTGCCGGAGGATCCCGTCGAACAAGAGCGCTTCAAGCGCCGGCTTATAGCCACGACAAATAGCCTTAAGAAAAAGCAGCAGTAGCTTCAAGCTGATCAAGATTTGCTAGCTGACAGATGGACTGAATTCCTTGTGGCCGAGGAATATGAACTCGAACGCCCCTCCAAGAGTTACCCAAAGCGCAGGTTGCTACCCTGACTAGAGGAGGAAGCATTAAAACCTACATGTCCAGCATATGACGTGGCTGATCGGCCACCTCGTGGCCGCGATAGAGAGGCATTTCAGCCAAAAACTCAGCCCGCACCACGACGCCACTCAAATAAAAATGACAAGGCACGGGAAACATGCTAGACCTGCGAGACGTATTGGAGGACAAAGCAAAACACGCAAGATCAATCTATGGATCACGAGGGCGCGCCACTACGCGAGACGATAACCGTCACGCCAGATACAGTAAAAGTAAATCCGGCCGGGCCGAACACAGCGGACAAAACTCATTCGAGCTGCGTCGCGACATAGCCCACTACAGAGGCGCCGCACACCCCATATGCTTCATAGACGAAGTAATGGATCACCAAATCCCAGTGGGTTTCAAACCCATAAATATCGAATCATACGACAACACAATAGATCCTGCGGTACGGATCGAGGACTTCCTCCTGCACATCCACATGGCCCACGGTGACGATCTACACGCCATCAAATACCTCCCACTCAAGCTCAAAGGACCAGCTCGGCATTGGCTCAACAGCCTGCCAGCAGAGTCCATTGACTGTTGGGAAGATCTGGAAGGTCAATGAAGGCGTCTCAACCCAGAGAGACTCAAGGATCAGTGTTCTTCACAACCTCTTCAACCACTTCAAGAGAGATGACAATGAGAATGTCCAACTTACATTTGATCACCTCAGCTTCGCGCTCTCGGCTCCACTGAGATCACCAAGCATGAAATCGTCAAAACACTTCTAAGATCGCTTGACAGCTCATTTGACACCCTGGCCCTGATGATTCAAGAACGCCCTGACTTCAAGACTCTCAATCCGTATGACATACTTGAGAGGCTCAAAACACATGAGTTCCAGCAATCTGAGAAAAGAGATATCTATGGTCCCAACTATGGCCAAACTCGCGCTTTGAAGGCAAAGGCTGTTTCCTCTTCTGAAGAAGAATCTGACTGCAGTTCTGAGGATCCTGAAGACATTGGAAAGGAACTTGCTATGCTTGTGAAGAAGTTCCTGAAGTTCACCAGGAAGAAAGGCTTCAGAAAGTCTTCAAGATCCAGCTCAAGAAATGTTGAAGCTTCTACTCATGACCACAAGAAGAGAACGTGCCACAAGTGCAAGAAACCTGGTCACTACATCTCCGAGTGTCCACAGTTGGACAATGAGAACAACAAGAACAACAACAAGAAGAAGAACAAGGAATATTATTCTGATGACAAGAAGAATAAGAAATCCTCAAAGTCTTCTTCCAAGTCTTCATCATACAAGAAAAGCTCATTTGGCAAGGCTCGTGCTTTTTTGGCAAGGAGATGGATTCATAGGAGGAGTCTGCTTTTGAGGAGGCGGAGGTGGAGTCTGAGGAGGAGTCTGACTTAGGCGTGGCAAGCCTGGCTCTAGCTTCAGCGTATGTTGCCAAGTCCATCTTCAACACTGAAGACAATGGCCTCGTCACCAACACTGATGCTAAGGATGAGGATGACTCTGCTCCCACCTACTGCTTCATGGCATGTGGTGCCAAGGTAAACTCATGCGATGCTTACTTTCAAACATCAAGTTAAGATGACTCTGATTGTGAATCCAAACCTAGCTACAAAACACTTGCTAAAATTGCAACTAAACAACATAAAGCTATGGAACATATTCAAAAATTGCTAGACAAAAGCGATGACCTGTTGGACGCAGAAATGACCTGATCCCAGTCCTTAACTGAAGACATTAAAAATCTTCATGTTAAGTATGAGGAACTTGAAATTCGTCACGAAACGCTCTCAACAACTCATGAACAGCTTTCCTGCGATTATCTTCAAAGGAAGCAAGAACTTGAGAACTTGAGAGCGGCTCATGAAGATCTTCAAAAAGAGAATGAGTCACTCCGTGCTCAACAGATCAGTTCCGCTCAGGAAGGATTTGAACCACCATGTCTAAACTTCCTTGAGCATGATAATGCTACTTCCGTTGCTGAATGTTCTACTGCTGCTACTGTTGCAATATCTTCAACTGCTGATGTGGTAACTAACCCCTCTACTGAGGATGCCACTACTATTGCTGATGAGAATGCTAGGTTGAAGACATTGCTTGAGACAGGAGTGTACAAAAGTCTCAAAGGGCATCAAGCACTATGTGATGTCCTCAAGAAACAGATTTTGAACCGAAACCCTAGGAAAGATGGTGTAGGGTTCAAGAGGAAAATGAATGTTGATCGTTCTTAGTGGAAGCCTGAGCAGTACCCCAAAACCACGTGGGTTGCTGCAAAGGGACCTTCAGTGGATCCATCTACCTTATCTAGCTTCACTTGTGCTAACCCGATTATCATTGATGAATCCTTTGATGCAAACTATAAACTGTTTAAGAATCAGAATGGTGAAGTGTTTGCCAGGTATATTGGTACTAACTACAGGAATGGACCACCTTTGAAGAAGATCTGGATGCCCAAGAGTTGTATTGAGAATCTTTAGGTGAATGTCATCATGACACCACCTGGGAAGAAGACAAACCCCAGACCAAAGGCTTCGTATGGTCCAAAGGCTTCACACAGACTGAGGACTCAACAGAGTCACCCTAACGCCAATTTTTTGCAGGGAAATTATACTCAGACCTATGATTATGAGCGTGTTGCATCAAATCGCTATGTTCATAAGACCAAGAAGTATTCTGCTTATTCATATGAGTATTATTCACCTCCTACAAGGCTATTTTCTAGGGCTCCAAAGCCAAAGTTCTCAGATGCTGCACTTAGACTCACTGCTTCGAAGCCACCCCTGAAAATGTGGGTGGTTAAGAAAACTTAACTCTCTTTTGCAAGAAAAGGTCTCCAGCCAGAAATCAAAGGCGTCTGATGCTATTGCTGGGGACCTAAAACATCTTGTGGGCGGAAGATAAAATGCCCAAATGGTCTTACTGTGTATTTTGTTCCTAAATCGCTTGCCAATCATCCTATTAGTCCTAACCTGGATCTAAGCTTTCATAATCCACTCGTTCATCAAATGTTTATGCTTCACAGTACCCTTGGTGAAGCCTATCCCCCCTAACTGCACTGTAGGGTATGACACCAAAGGCTTCAGAATGGATTATGGACAGTGGATGCACTAACCACATGACTGGTGATCGAAGTCTTCTCATGGACTCAACCTTACGTCCATCTGACAAGAGTCACATCGCATTTGCAATCTATGGATCTAGGTAGAGTTGCAATCTCAAAGGATCATCACATGGATAAAGTGATGCTTGTTGAATCCCTTGGTTTCAAATTAATGTCTGTCTCAATGCTTTGTGACTTGAACATGATTGTGATTTTTGGCAAATATCGTTGCCTTGTGCTTATGGAGTCTGACAAATCTCTAGTCTTTGAAGGATATCGAAAGGACGATTTGTACATGGTAGATTTCTTAGCAGGACCACAGTTGGCCGTATGTCTTCTGGCAAAAGCTTCAGAATGCTGGCTCTGGCATCGGAGGCTAGGGCATGCTGGCATGAGGAACTTGTACACTCTCGCGAAGAAGAAGCATGTCGTAGGCATCGAGGTCCAAGTTCAAAAAGGATCATCTGTGTGGTTCCTGCGAAGCTGGGAAGATGACTAGGGCCAAGCATCCCTCGAAGACAATCATGACGACATTACGTCCATTCGAGCTGCTTCACATGGACCTATTCGGCCCTACTCATTACTCCACTCTTACTACCACTGCTTGTCTCTATGGTTTCGTTATTGTTGATGCTTACTCTAGATATACCTGGGTGCATATAATTCTCTACAAGACTGAAGTGCAGGATGTCTTCAGCCGATTTGCCCATCGTGCCATGACAAACTATGGCATCAAGATCAAGCACATTAGAAGTGACAACGGCACAAATTTCAAGAACACCGGCCTCGACACCTATCGTTGGGCATCACTCATGAGTTCTCAGCTCCATACAACCTGTGCAGAATGGCATCTTGGAGCGCAAGAACAGAACACTCATTGAGATGGCTCGGACGATGCTTGATGAGTACAAGACTCCAAGGAAGTTCTGGCCTAAAGCCATTGATACTGCATGCCATGTCATCAACCGTGTCTGTCTTCACAACCTTCTAAAGAATACATCATATGAGCTACTAACTAGTAAGAAGCCAAACATAAGCTACTTCAGAGTATTTGGTGCTAGGTGCTGGATCAAGGATCCGCATCACACTTCAAAATTTGCACTGAAAGGACATGAAGGTTTTATGCTCGGTTACGGAAAGGATTCACACACCTATAGAGTCTTCAACCTCTTTCACTAGAAAGTGGTTGAAACTATGGATGTGCGGTTCGATGAGACTAACGGCTCACAAAGAGAGCACCTGCCAAATGTGCTAGATGAAGTCCCTCCTAGTGAATCTATTAAGCTTATGGGAACTGGAGAAATCATACCTTCAGAGGCACAAGTTGAAGAAGAACTCATCATTTCCGCACCTAATCAACCCGAAGAAACTTCTCAACCCGAAGTCAATACTGATCATGAAGACAATGATCAGCCAGAGCAAAGTCTTCGACCATTACATCCTCGTGTTGCAAATGAAGTACAAATTGAGAAGATAATTCATAGCATTAATGCACCTGGTCTACTCACTCGTTCAAGAGCAACACAGCTAGCAAATTTCTGTGGGCACTTTGCATTTGTCTCTATATCTGAACCCAAGAAAGTTGCTGAAGCCTTCATGGAACCTGAATGGATTCAATCGATGCAAGAAGAGCTTCAACAGTTCGAGCTGAACAATGTGTGGGAATTGGTTAAGCATCCTGACCCACAAAAGCATAATATTATAGGCACCAAATGGATATATTGCAACAAATAAGACGAGCATGGTTAAGTTATCAGAAACAAGGCTCGTATCCTTGCTCAAGGATACACTCAAGTTGAAGGGATTGACTTCGATGAAACATTTACTCCGGTGGCTAGCCTTGAAGCCATTCACATACTGCTAGCCTATGCCAACCATCACAACATCCTTCTGTATCAAATAGATGTAAAGAGTGCCTTTCTCAACGGTAAGATTGAAGAAGTGTATGTTGCACAACCACCTGGCTTTGAAGATCCAAAACATCCTGATACGGTATACAAGCTCAACAAGGCACTGTATGGCCTCAAACAAGCCCCTCATGCTTGGTATGACACACTCAAAGACTTCCTGAAGAGCAAAGGCTTCAAACCTGGTTCCCTAGATCCCACTCTCTTCACGAAGACATTCGATGGTGAACTGCTTGTGTGCCAAATCTATGTGGATGACATTATCTTCGACAACACTGACAAAAGATACAGTGATGAGTTTGGACACATGATGCAAGAGCAATATCAGATGTCCATGATGGGTGAGCTAAAGTTCTTCCTTGGTCTTCAAATTCGTCAGCAGAGCAACGACTTCTTCATTTCTCAAGAGAAGTACCTCAAAGATTGCCTAAAGAAGTTTGGAATGCAAGACTGCAAAGGTTACTCAACGCCAATGCCAACCAAAAGTCATCTGTGCCCCGACGACAATGGTAAAGAGTTCAATCAAAAGGTATACTTCTCCATGATTGGTTCTTTACTCTATTTATGTGCATCTACGCCAGATATCATGCTTAGAGTTTGTATGTGTGCCCGATTCCAAGCGGCACCAATGGAATCACATCATTTAGCTATGAAGTGAATTCTTCGATATTTGGCTTACACCCCAACACTAGGATTATGGTATCCAAAGGGCTCAGAGTATGATCTAGGTGGATTCTCAGATGCTGATTATGCTGGTGACAAGGTTGATCGCAAGTCCCCATCAGGCACATGTCACTTTCTTGGATGATCTCTTGTCTGTTGGTCTTCAAAGAGGCAGAACTGTGTGTCTCTCTCCACTGCTGAATCTGAATACATTCCTGCTGGATCTTGCTGCGGTCAGCTTCTTTGGATGAAGAAAACTCTCAAGGACTATGACATTCATCTGAAGCAAGTGCCACTATACTGCAACAACGAAAGCGCCATCAAGATTGCCAACAACCCAGTTCAACACTCGAAGACAAAGCACATTTAAATTCGTCATCACTTTCCCGGAGACCATGTCATGAAGGAAGATATTGATATCATTCACGTCAACACTGAAGAGAAATTGGCAGATATCTTCACAAAGCCCTTGTGTGACGCCCCCGATTTGACCGTACACTAATCATACACGCAAACGTATACGATCAAGATCAGGGACTCACGGGAAGATATCATAACAGAACTGTACAAATAAAATAAGTCATACAAGCATCATATTACAAGCCAGGGGCCTCGAAGGCTCGAATACAAGATCTCGATCATAGACGAGTCAGCGGAAAGAACAATATCTGAGTACAAACATAAGTTAAACAAGTTTGCCTTAAGAAGGCTAGCACAAACTGGGATATAGATCGAAAGAGGCGTAGGCCTCCTGCCTGGGATCCTCCAGTGTAGTATAGTCATCAACGACAGTAGCGTCTGGCTCCAGGACGCCATCATCTGGTCGCAACAATCGAGTATAGAAAGGGGGAAAAGGGGGAGCAAGGCAACCGTGAGTACTCATCCAAAGTACTCGCAAGCAAGGAGCTACACTACATATGTATGTATTGGTATCAAATGGAAAAGGGTGTATCATATGTGGACTGAACTGCAGAATGCCGGAACAAGAGCGGGATAGCTAGTCCTTTCGAAGACTACGCTTCTGGTAACCTCCATCTTGCAGCAAAAGAAGAGAGTAGATGGTAAGTTCACCAAGTAACATCGCATAGCGTAACCCTACCCGGTGATCCTCCCCTCGTTGCCCTGTGAGAGAGCGATCACCGATTGTATCTGGCACTTAGAAGGGTGTGTTTTATTAAGTATCCGGTTCTAGTTGTCATAAGGTCAAGGTACAACTCCGGGTCATCCTTTTACCGAGGGACACGACTATTCGAATAGACAAACTTCCCTGCAGGGGTGCACCACATTTCCCAACACGCTCGATCCCCTTTGGCCGGACACATTTTCCTGGGTCATACCCGGCCTCAGAAGATCAACACGTCGCAACCCTACCTAGGCACAACAAAGAGGTCAACACACCGGTCTAAATCCTATGGCGCAAGGGTCTGGCCCCATCGCCCATTGCACACTTGCACGTTGCGTACGCGGCCGGTGAGCAGACCTAGCCTCCCTTATACAAGAGCAGGCGTTCCAGTCCAACCCAGCACGCGGCGCTCAGTCGCTGACGTCACGAAGGCTTCGGCTGATACCACGACGTCGAGTGCCCATAACTGTCCCCGCGTAGTTGGTTAGTGCGTATATGCCAGTAGCCAGACTCAGATTAAATACCCAGATCTTGTTAAGCGTGTTATTTTGAAGTAACCGCGAACGCCGACCAGGGCCAGACCCACCTTTCACCTAGGTGGTCTCCGCCTGCCCTGTCGCTTCGCCACAAAGTAACAGTCGGGGGCCGTCGGGAACCCAGGCCCACCACTACCTGGGTGGAACCACCTGCCCCTTCAGCCCCCACATCGGAATCACTTGTGGGTACTCTACGAGCCGACCCGACTTTAGTCACAACATGTATAGTATGTATGTATAGTATATACCCGTGATCAACACCCGACGTGATCACGGCATGATAGTATAGCATGGAAGACTGACAAGAATGTAGGGCCACTGATGATAATCTAGCATCCTATACTAAGCATTTAGGATTGCAGGTAAGGTATCAACAGTTGTAGCAACAATGAGGCTATGCATCAAAATAGGATAAACGGAAAGCAGTAACATGCTACACTACTCTAATGCAAGCAGTTGAAAGAGAATAGGTGATATCTGGTGATCAAGGGGGGGGACTTGCCTGGTTGCTCTGGCAAGAGAGAGGGGTCGTCAACACCGTAGTCGTACTGGGTAGCAGCGGTGTCGGTCTCGGTGTCTAGCAAGAGAAGAGGGGGAAGAAACAATAAATATTAAGCAAACAGATGCATAGCCATGCATGGCATGACAAGTAGCAGTGCTAGGGGTGCCCTAACGCGGTATGAGGTGGTACCGGTGAAGGGGGAAAACATCCGGGAAAGTATCCCCTATGTTTCGTGTTTTTGGACAGATGAATCAGAGAGGGAAAGTTGTGTGTTCGCTATGCTAGGGATGCGTGGCGGACGAACGGGCTGCGTATCCGGATTCGTCTCGTCGTTCTGAGCAACTTTCATGTACAAAGTTTTTCCATCTGAGCTGCGGTTTATTTTATATTAATTTTAAAAGATTTAAATCATTTTTAGGATTTATTTAATTATTTAAATCAACATTATCCAGCAACAGTGTTTGCTGACGTCATCATGACGTCAGCAGTCAACAGGGCGTTGACTAGGTCAAACTGACGTGTGCGTCCCGCATGTCATTGACTGTTTAGTTAATTAAGGATAGTTAATTAAGATAATTAGCTAATTAGGTTAATTATATAGGATTAATTAATTAATTACTTAAATTTATTATTATTATTATTTTAATTATTTTCTCTCTTCTTTTTAAACATTCTGTGGGGTGGGGCCCCATGTCTGTGACCAGGGGAGGCCACGGGGCGGGTTAGCGGGCGCAACTGCTCGGGACCGAAACCGCCTGAGGGGGAGCGAGGCGAAGGCCGGCCGCCTAAGGACAGGGGCGAGGCCATGGCGATGAGGACGGTTGTTGGGGGGGTGGGATGGGTGACGCGCGGTGAGGAAGGGCGGTGGATGCGGGTGCCAGCCGCGGGCGCCGACGCCTGGACACAGGGGCGCGCGAGCGGGCCGGCGGCCACGACGCACAGGAGGGGCGGGGAGGCAGTGACGTGCGATGGGGAGCGGGCATGGCGGTGGCGTGTGTGAGCGGGTGAGAGCGAATCCGCGGACAGACGCGACGAGAGGAGTGCAGCCAGCAGGGTCGGCCGGGCGCAGCCCTCAGCAGAGCGGCAAGGCTTGGGCGGACTTGGGCGCAGATGGGAAGGTGGGGGGCGCGCGGAACGTGCGCTGGGCGCGGTGACGATGTGAGGTCAGAGGCAGGGCGTGCGGGGCTGGTGCCTGGATGCGCCGAAACGCGCGTAGGGGGCGAGGAGGCGTCGAGAGCAGCGAAAGGTGGCGCAGGCGTGCCCGTAGGCGCTTGCGGACGGCGAGCCGGCGTCACAGCAGAGCGGGACTAGACAGAGCGACATCGGAGGGTGAGGCCATGCCCGGGCGCGCGCGGGGAGCATGGCGCCGGCGCGCGGGCGTGCCATGCGCGCGGCGAGGCAACGCGGGGAGGGCGAGCATGACGTGGTGAGAAGGGTGAGGTGTGGTGCAACAGGGAGAGGGGAGGAGAAGGGGAGGCCTCACGGGCGATGGAGGGGGAGGCAGTGGGCTCGGGGAGGTGGCCGCAGTGTCGCCGAGGATGGGGGCGGCGGAGGGCGGTGTCATGCGGGAAGGTGCGGTGTCGGGGCCGAGCGGCGGAGGGCTCGGGGCGGTTCCAGCGGGGAGGAGGTGACGACGACGGCGGTCCGACGAGGAAGCGGCGCCGGTGAGGAAGAATGGGTGACGCGCGGTGAGGAAGGGCGGCGGATGCGGGCGCCAGCCGCGGGCGCCGACGCCTGGACACAGGGGCGCGCGAGCGGGCCAGCGGCCACGGCGCATAGGAGGGGCGGGGAGGCAGCGATGGGCGATGGGGAGCGGGCATAGCGGTGGCGTGTGTGAGCGGGTGAGAGTGAATCCGCGGACAGACGCGACGAGAGGAGCGCAGCCAACAGGGTCGGCCGGGCGCAGCCCTCGGCAGAGCGGCAAGGATTGGGCGGACTTAGGCGCGGATGGGAAGGTGGGGGGCGCGCGGAACATGCGCTGGGCGCGGTGACGATGTGAGGTCAGAGGCATGGCGTGCGGGGTCGGTGCCTGGATGCGCCGAAGCGCGTGTAGGGGGCAAGGAGGCGCCGGGAGCAGCTACAGGCGACGCAGGCGTGCCCGTAGGCGCTTGCGGACGGCGAGCCGGCGTCACAGCAGAGCAGGACTAGACAGAGCGGCATCGGAGGGTGAGGCCATGCCCGGGCGCGCGCGGGGAGCACGGAGCCGGCGCGCGGGCGTGTCGTGCGCGCGACGAGGCAACGCGGGGAGGGCGAGCACGACGTGGTGAGAAGGGTGAGCTGTGGTGCAACGGGGAGAGGGAAGGAGAAGGGGAGGCCTCACGGGCGATGTAGGGGGAGGCAGTGGGCTCAGGGAGGTGGCCGCAGTGTCGCCGACAATGGGGGCGGCGGAGGGCGGTGTCATGCGGGAAGGTGCGGTGTCGGGGCCGAGCGGCGGAGGGCTCAGGGCCGTTCCAGCGGGGAGGAGGTGACGACGACGGCGGTCCGACGAGGAAGCGGCGCCGGCGAGGTAGAAGCGGGGCGACGGGGGTCGCCTGCCCCCGATCCAGATCGGGTCCGAGAGAAGGGGGCGCGAGGAGAGAGTGGGGGGGAGTGGGAGCGAGTGGGGATGGGCATTAGGGTTTCGGGGGGTTAATGTGTGCGTGGGGGTTGGGCCAGGCTGGGACGGTGGGCTGGCTGGCTGGGCCGTTTGGCCCAGTTGGCCAGGGGGTCTCCCTCATTTGTTGTTTTGTTTGTTTTGTTTTGTTTTGTTTTGTTTTGTTTTTCTTTCTCTTTTTATTTATTTTTCTTTTCTGTTTTTGCTCATTTTAAATATATAGGCCTTATATAAAAACATGGTTTGTATATGACAAATAGTTAGGGAATATTTTCAACACATCGAACATTTTAGTTTTGACTTTTGAAAACTTTAATTGTTCTAACTTTAATTCAAATTTTGAATTTGAATCCGTTTTGAACTAACGCGAGATTATCATCAGTAACCGACATGACGAGGCATCATTAACGCGAGATTACTGTAGCGTAATTATCCGGGCGTCACAAATCTCCTCCACTACAAGAAATCTCGTCCCGGGATTTAGGAGCGGGAGTAAGGGTGATTGGATTTGGTTACGAAATTTTAACGAGTGTCCTCGGTCTTGGTTGCTCTTCTCAAAGAGGTCGATCCATTACGTTGATGTCTTCATTTCTCTGCTTCAGGTCATCATGATGAAGTCGGCATCCTTTCTTCGGGAACTTCATCGTACTTACGAAAGGACAAGGGGTAACTTCAGAATTATGGGCCTTACAAGGTTGACTATTTGGCGGATAACTCAGGGAATGTGGTAGAAGTAACTCTTGAATAGATACTTAAGAAAATATCGAGAGTAAAGTAAGAAGGTACCATGAGAAGTTTCCAATGGGCAGGCAATCGTTGGATGGCCTAATCAGAAGGTGAAGAGGGTTCAGAGTAACGAGAATAAGTATTGCGTCTGATACCAGAATAGATCACTTGGCAGGTGGCCCATGAAATACACAAGAAGTCAAGCGCGAGGAATAACTTTGACAACATGGTGTACAGGAGAGTCAGGTTTCGATCCTGGGACGTGTGGGTTATGGGCCCACCTTGTGGGTTAAAAGTAGGAAGAGCGGTGACATCTTGCATGGTCAGGATAGCAAGGCATGTAAGAGGGTAGCCTATCAGTTATGTCCGCAACAACGTCGGTACCAAGGGTGAGGGACGAAGAGAACCATTTTCCTGCTCGTTGAACGAGGCGGACCAATAGGCAAAGTTCTCGTCCATCGGTGGCTACCGGAATGTCATCAACAATAGTAACATGGTCTTGCTGACAGAATTGTACACCGAGGTGTCTACATAAGCAGGAGAATATTACTGCTTAGATCATATAGATCACTATGAAGGTTAAACCAAACAATGGCAAGGAAAATATGATTATTAATTTAAACAAAAGAATGGAAAGGAAAATGTGTTTACACATATTTCAGGGGTATATCCTTCCCAAGGACAAGTAGAGCATGATATCCATGACAGGATAGAAAGTAGAAACAATTTAGGTAAGGGAAAGGAATTTGATGACAATACCCATACAACAGTGTTTTTGATAATTGATAAAGAAAAGATAGCATTGCGCTTTCAATGCTTTTGTTGATGTTTGAGTACCACAGTCATGCTTCGGGATAGCATTGACATGGTTTTCAAGTAAAGGTCAAAGCTTGGATACTCAAAGGATTCATCAGGAACAACTTATAGAATAAGTCAATTTTCTCATGGAAGAATGGTTGGTAAAAAGGAAGCGGTAACAATAGGTCCTCCGGCCAGGTGTGCTAGGAATGACATCACCTTACCGGGTGTTATAAAGACCAATGTTATGACCCTTGAAAAACGTTCCAACCATCATATCTGACCGAGATTCAAATGTGATTGGTGTCATGATACCTTAGACTCAGGATGCCTGAGAAAGAAAAGGTGCAACGCAATTGACGAGATGACATTATAAGATTCTCGGGCAATCAACTATGGAAGCAAGTTCTGAAACAAGAGTTCATCATTAAACCAAGCAGAGGATGAAGAGATGGCTGATGGAGTTGGCGACAACTCATCGAGATTACTAAAAAGATGGATTCCGACAATTATGTGAACAAGGGGATAACATTTGTCAGATCAAGTGATATAATGATGTATGCTCGAGGAAAGCATACACAACCGATCATTGGTTGAAAAGTGCACCTGAAATATGGGCTTAGGTAGTACGATCAATGTTAGAATGGTGATTCGATATCCAATACACAAAGAATGTAACTATCATTAATTAACTTACAAGCAATAGGGTTGCTAGAAGTTTTGACTTCACACATCATAGTTAAATGGCTGATATCCCGGTTAGAAACAACACGGGGACCAAGATAAGAACGGAGATGGCGAGAAGTATTACTATATCAAGAATTCGTGAGAGGTGGTGAAATTCTCATGGCATTCTTGACATAAAAGATGGTAATACTCCAAGGTAAGAAGAACAATTGAAGGATAGAAAGGAACTCAAGGTATAACACAAAACACGAACAAGTTTGTGTTGGTGGGAAGGCAATAAAGTGGTTGATGAGAATACAAATCATCGAGGGCAAGGATGGTATTTATCATTACGAATTCAATTGATATCCTAGAAGACCTCAGAATGCTGATGATGATCATGGCACATTTGTCGAGAGGTTTCAAGAAGATGTAACCGATCGGCGATGACATCAAGTCAATGGAATGATGATGCGAAAAGTTCTTGAAACCATGGGCACGACACAAACTCGAAATCAAGCTTATTGTTCAAGGACAATTGATATGACGAGGAAGATCGACGTAAGATTAGCTCACCGTCGAAATTTTTGCTCCGGGAAGAAGGACCGGGTAGCACAGTTAAAATCGGCATGACAAAGACATAGCCAAGCAGGCTAGGAATGACGTGATCGAGTTAAAACTCATAAGTAATGAAGGTTACCAAGATCTGTTTAATCGCGATGCGGACTTGAGTCATTTATCGGTGTCTTTGAGTGTTTAATAACTCAGAGCCCGTGAAAAATTGGAATCAGTGAGAATGTAGCACTTGATGAAGAACTTATAAGAAGTATGCAGTTCCATGATAATCTCGAGATACCAGGGGGTAATACTTGACGACAGATCATAGTAGAGGTTGGACTAGGGTAATGCTGTGCAGAAAACAAGTGCTCAAACTTGCACGAGAAATGGAATCAAGGAGAAACATGGTCGGAACCATGTCCATGGATACAAGATGAACTTATAACAAGGGGATAATTATTTTAAGAGAAGCTTCCATGATAAGGTATGCATCGTTTCCATGGGCATGAACACAGGGTTCAAGGTCGACTCCCACTTGTTCAACGCATAACCTTTTATTCACCTCTCGTATTTTGAAAATGACATTAGTTGTTGAATGTTTTACCTGGTACAATACCAGATAAGTATGACCCGTGAAATCTTCCGGGTTTGCACAGATTAGGGAAGGCATTAGTTCAAACCATCGGGTATCTTAGGAACATATACTACAAAGTTCAGAAGTAGATAACTCAAGCTCAAAAGCAGAGCATCCTTGGCCATATTAGAGAATAGGATTTACCAATGGCATTATGTATCAGGGAAGAACTTCTTAAGGTTTTTGTATACAAAGGACACTGTTGGATGATAATTCAACAAAGGATCCGACGGTCCACAACGGAGCTAATGTGAGCATCGGCACACAATCAGAAGAAGAAACAATGCAAAGGCAATGGAGTATAGAAACAACTGACTAACTCAAAGCTCAAATGCAAAGGAATTATCATTCCACAATCAAGGGATCGGAAGCAATCATTCTGATTGAAAATGAATAAGTTCAATAGACTTAGAAGAACAACCGATCAAGGCATTGATTGGTCAAGAACCAGCTCATATCTAAATGACGTCTGAGCCGGAAGGACAATCCTAGGATTCGACTGATGATTGTGAACATTCACAACTTATTGAATCAAGGGACTCAAAAATGATAGTGACAATGATGCAATAAGATTAGTATACTTATGGGATTAACCACAATGCAAGCAAGCAAAAATTTCAAGAATAACAGGTTGTTGAGGATTTTCTAAAGACCAAATAGTATCTCAAAGACTTTGGTGAAACACATGAACAACTAGGGAAAAACAAACCCTCGGTGTGTGTGCGAGGATTAATTTGTAGGTGTATTCAGGTGACAATGAACTGCATGGCAGTAAGCTCAAAGGATTCTCGGAACAATGGAGAGCAGTTCGAGGCATCTTGTAATAACAAGATCGATGGGGTTGAATGTAAGAATGGCAGGTGTATGCAATTATCCATAAGGGTATAACAATGGTAGATAATTTGCAAAGGCGGTGGACACAAGTGTCTCGGAAGAACATCTTAGAGTATCTTCAAAATCTTTTGGTGCAGTAGGTGATCATCTCTAATAAGAGGCTCTCCGGGAGGAAGTAGTTACAAGAACCTAGTGTCAGAGTTAGTAAAATGTTTTAACCCTGAATAGAAGAGAGATCAGAATCCCGGAGTAAGGATCGAGGAGTAAAAGATCCTAATACCACCCAAATGGCGACGTGGGCCCGTAAGGCACACAACCATGTTAGTAAAAAGTTTTGTAATGTCTAGACTCGACTTCGGCCAAGGAGTGTGGAAGGTGGATTCCTACAGGCAGTCGGCTCTGATACCAACTTGTGACACCCTCGATTTGACCATACACTAATCATACACGCAAACGTGTACGATCAAGATCAGGGACTCACGGGAAGATATCACAACACAACTCTACAAATAAAATAAGTCATACAAGCATCATATTACAAGCCAGGGGCCTCGAAGGCTCAAATACAAGAGCTCGATCATAGACGAGTCAGCAGAAACAACAATATCTGAGTAGAGACATAAGTTAAACAAGTTTGCCTTAAGAAGGCTAGCACAAACTGGGATATAGATCGAAAGAGGCGCAGGCCTCCTGCCTGGGATCCTCCTAAACTAATCCTGGTCATCGTCAGCGGCTTGGACGTAGTAGTAGGCACCTCCAGTGTACTAGTAGTCGTCAACGACAGTAGTGTCTGGCTCCTGGACGCCATCATCTGGTCGCATCAATCGAGTATAGAAAGGGGGAAAATGGGGAGCAAGGCAACTGTGAGTACTCATCCAAAGTACTCGCAAGCAAGGAGCTACACTACATATGTATGCATTGGTATCAAATGGAAAAGGGGGTATCATATGTGGACTGAACTACAGAATGCCGGAATAAGAGGGGGATATCTAGTCCTTTCGAAGACTACGCTTCTAGTAACCTCCATCTTGTAGCAGAAGAAGAGAGTAGATGGTAAGTTCACCAAGTAACATCGCATAGCGTAACCCTACCTGGTGATCCTCCCCTCGTCGCCCTGTGAGAGAGCGGTCACCGATTGTATCTTGCACTTAGAAGGGTGTGTTTTATGAAGTATCCGGTTCTAGTTGTCATAAGCTCAAGTTACAACTCCGGGTCGTCCTTTTACCGAGGGACACGGCTATTCGAATAAATAAACTTCCCTGTAGGGGTGCACCACATTTCCCAACACACTCGATCCCCTTTGGCCGGACACACTTTCCTGGGTCATACCCAGCCTCGGAAGATCAACACATCGCAGCCCTACCTAGGCACAACAGAGAGGTCAACATGCCGGTCTAAATCCTATGGCACAGGGGTCTGGGCCCATCGCCCATTGCACACCTGCACGTTGCATACGCAGCCGGTGAGCATACCTAGCCTCCCTTATACAAGAGTAGGCGTTCCAGTCCAACCCGGCGCGCGCCGCTCAGTCGCTGACGTCACGAAGGCTTCGGCTGATACCACGACATCGAGTGCCCATAACTGTCCCCGCGTAGTTGGTTAGTGCGTATAGGCCAGTAGCCAGACTCAGATCAAATACCCAGATCTAGTTAAGCGTGTTATTTGGAAGTAACCGCAAACGCCGACCAGGGACAGGCCCACCTCTCACCTAGGTGGTCTCCGCCTGCCCTGTTGCTTTGCCACAAAGTAATAGTCGGGGGGTCGTCGGGAACCCAGGCCCACCACTACTTGGGTGGAACCACCTGCCCCTTCAGCCCCCACATCGGAATCACTTGCGGGTACTCTACGAGCCGACCCGACTTTAGTCACAACATGTATAGTATGTATGTATAGTATATACCCGTGATCAACACCCGATGTGATCATGGCCCGATAGTATAGCATGGTAGACTGACAAGAATGTAGGGCCACTGATGATAATCTAGCATCCTATACTAAGCATTTAGGATTGCAGGTAAGGTATCAACAGTTGTAGCAACAATGACAGGCTATGCATCAAAATAAGATTAACGGAAAGCAGTAACATGCTACACTACTCTAATGCAAGTAGTAGAAAGAGAATAGGCGATATCTGGTGATCAAGGGGGGGACTTGCCTGGTTGCTCTGGCAAGAGAGAGGGGTCGTCAACACCGTAGTCGTACTGGGTAGCAGCGGCATCGGTCTCGGTGTCTAGTGAGAGAAGAGGGGGAAGAAACAATAAATATTAAGCAAACAGATGCATAGTGATGCATGACATGACAAGTAGCGGTGCTAGGGGTGCCCTAACGCGGTATGAGGTGGTACCGGTGAAGGGGGAAAACATCCGGGAAAGTATCCCCGATGTTTCGCGTTTTCGGACAGATGAATCGGAGGTGGAAAGTTGTGTGTTCGCTATGCTAGGGATGCGTGGCGGACGAACGAGCTGCGTATCCGGATTCGTCTCGTCGTTCTGAGCAACTTTCATGTACAAAGTTTTTCCATCCGAGCTACGGTTATTTTATATCAATTTTAAAAGATTAAATTCATTTCTATGATTTATTTAATCATTTAAATCAACATTATCCAGAACAGTGTTTGCTGACATCATCCTGACGTCAGCAGTCAACAGGGCGTTGACTAGGTCAAATTGACGTGTGGGTCCGGCATGTCATTGACTGTTTAGTTAATTAAGTTAATTAGCTAATTAGGTTAATTAAAAAGGATTAATTAAGTTAATTAATTATTATTATTTTAATTATTTTCTCTCTTTTTTTAAACATTCTGTGGGGTGGGGCCCTCGTGTCTGTGACCAGGGGATGCCACAGGGCGGGTTACCGGGCGCAACTGCTCGGGACCGAAACCACCCGAGGGGGAGCGAGGCGAAGGCCGGCCGCCTGAGGACAGGGGCGAGGCCATGGCGATGAGGACGGTCGTCGGAGGGGGATGGGTGACGCGCGGTGAGCAAGGGCGATGGATGCGGGCGCCAGCCGCGGGCGCCAACGCCTGGACACAGAGGCGCGCGAGCGGGCCGGCGGCCACGGCGCACAGGAGGGGCGGGGAGGCAGCGACGGGCGATGGGTAGCGGGCATGGCGGTGGCGTGTGTGAGCGGGTGAGCGCGAATCCGCGGATGGACGCTATGAGCGGAGCGCAGCAAGCAGGGTCGGCCGGGCGCAGCCCTCGGCAGAGCGGCAAGACTTGGGTGGACTAGGGCATGGATGGGAAGGCGG
>NC_041386.1:197767244-197783239 GCF_002162155.2 Triticum dicoccoides
AGGGTTTTGGGGGGTTAATGGGTGTGTGGGGGTTGGGCCAGGCTGGGACGGTGGGCTGGCTGGCTGGGACGGTGGGCTGGCCGGCTGGGCCGTTTGGCCCAGTTGGCCAGGGGGTCTCCCTCATTTGTTGTTTTTTTCTTTCTCTTTTTATTTATTTTTCTTTTCTGTTTTTGCTTATTTTAAATATATAGGCCTTATATAAACACATGGTTTCTACATGACAAATAGTTAGGGAATATTTTCAACACATCGATCATTTTAGTTTTGACTTTTGAAAACTTTAATTGTTTTAACTTTAATTCAAATTTTGAATTTGAATCCGTTTCGAACTAACGCGAGATTATCAGCAGTAACCGAGGTGACGAGACATCATTAACGCGGGATTACTGTAGTCTAATTATCCGGGCGTCACACCTTGGATGAGAAAAGGTTTTGCAAGTTGCGGTGTGCGCTAAATATCCGAGAATCCTTAAATGTCCTGTGATTGGACACACATCCTAACGCTTATGCAGGTTGATGACTTAGATGTGCAACACACGAAGTAAAGTATATCTTCAATAAATGAAGACATCATTAACGCGGGCGTAATTCTCCAACTGTCCTGTTTGATCTTTATGAAAATTCTTACACTATGGACTTAGAGGATTTTACCACTACTTGCAAACTTCTACATTGGGGTAGTATCAGGGATCCTCACAAATCTGAATTTAGAGATTTTCTTGCTAGTATAACTGTGGGAGAATCTAGAGATATAACACAAGCTACCATAGGGAGCATTCACTTTCCTACTATACATTATTTTGCTCTCTTCATAGGTAGATGCATTAATGGTAAAGATGAGGCATGTCACATGTGTGTCCCTGACCTCAGTATTCTTAGGAGTGCGGTGTTAGGAGACAAATCTTATAATTTGGGAGCCATTGTTGCACGTAGGTTGCATCTTAATAGATTTAATGGAGATTTCTTTGGTGGAATTTATACAACCCGCATAGCTAATTTTCTTGGTGTAGCCATACGAGAAGATGATATTGAGTTGCTCACTGCTTACCTGGACTTTAATGCTATGGTTCACCACCAGTTTGTCGAGAGGAATGAATCACCTCTCCAGTATCGTTTAATCTTTGGCAGACGCCGTGCTGTCCATATTACTCTCCCTGCTCCTGGCTTCTTTGATTATCAGGCAAAAGGAAGATATGTTATTACCAGAGAGGAGGCAGATGAGTACGAGAGGAGGGCGGAGGCCGCTCGTCGCCACACTGCAGCTCAGGAGGCGATAGCCGCTGCATCTCAGTACGACCCCAACTTTTACTATGGATATCCGCTAGGCCAGCCGTGGCCATAGACCAACTTAGGCCAAAAGCCTAAGCTTGGGGGAGTACGTATTTCTCACCGACAGTACATTTATGTTCACACACTCATTGCCAGATGTCGGTGCTCATACTTTTTCATTGTATCATCCATGCTAGTTTATTTCCCTTTTTATGCTTTCTTCTTGTGTGTTTGATAAACCTTAAGAAAAACCAAAAAAATTAGTTGTAGCTTTTAATTAGTTTACTTTCCATGCTTGTAGTAGTAATTAAAAAGAAAACCCAAAAAGATTTCCTGTTCTTCTTTTACTTGTTGGGAGGTCTCCCATGTAAATAATTTTATTTCTTTTCTTTCTTTAGGGGTCGATAGGAGAAGACCATAATTAAATTGTTGAAGTAGCTCTTATATGTATTATTGTTGATCTGACAAAAGAGCCCATATTGCCTTATCTTCTCCTGTTTATTGAATGCTTGCAGATTCCAGCTTAGTCCAATGCAGGTGCACTATTATTATTATCCACATCATTCGGTCATGCAAGTGAAAGACAATAATGATGATTATATGATGAACTTATTGAGATGAGAAAAACTGGTATGAACTCGACCTCTCTTGTTTTTGTAAATATGATTAGTTCATCATTCCTGATTCAGCCTATTATGAATAAACATGTTTGCAATGACAACTAGAGATCATAGTTCTTGTGCCATGCTTGATTAGCTAGGAGCTTATAATGGTTTACCTTGCGTGCCAACATGCTATTAAAATGGTTGTGATGTGGTATGATAGGGTGGTATCCTCCTCTGAATGATTTAAGTGACTTGACTTGGTGCATGTTCACACATGTAGTTGAAACAAAATCAACATAGCCTTCACGATATTTATCTTCATGGTGGCTTATATCCTACTCATGCTTGCATTCGGTGTTGATTAATTTTAATGCATGTTCATGATTGTTGTCGCTCTCTAGCTGGTCGCTTCCCAGTCTCTTGCTAGCCTTCACCTATACTAAGCGGGAATACTGCTTGTGGATCCAACTCCATAAACCCCAAAATTATTCCATATGAGTCCACCATACCTACCTATATACGGTATCTACCTGCCGTTCCAAGTAAATTTGTATGTGCCAAACTCTAAACCTTCAAATAAATATCCTATTTTGTATGCTCGAATAGCTCATGTATCAACTAGGGATGTCTATATCTTCCATGTTAGGTGGGTTATTCTCAAGAGGAGTGGACTCCGCTCCTCACTCACGAGAAAGTGGCTGGTCACCGGGATGCCCAGTCCCATGCTTTATGCAAATCAAATCAAAATAATTGCAAGCAGAACTCCCCCTGGGACTCTTGTTAGTTGGATGCACTCGTTGTTTTGAGCAAGCCATGGATTGATGCTTTTTGGTGGAAGGGGGAGTATAAACTTTACCATTCTGTTTGGAAACCGCCTATAATATGTGTAGCATGGAAGATATCGCCATCTCTTGGTTTTTATGTTGACAATGAAAGCATACCGCTCAAAATATTATTCACCTCTATTTCAAAACCGAGCTATGGCACCTCTATAAATCCCTGCTTCCCTCTGCGAAGGGCCTATCTATTTACTTTCATGCTGAGTCATCATCCTCTTATTAAAAAGCACCAACTGGAGAACACCGCTGTCATTTGCATTCATTACTATTAGTTTACATTGAGTATGACTTGACTGGATCTGTTTTACCATGAATTACAATGTCTAGTCAGTCCTTGATCTTTAAAGGTGCTCTACATTAATGTTTTGCGGTCTTAGAAAGGGCTAGCGAGATACCATCTTGTTATATCATATTATGATTGTTTTGAGAAAGTGTTGTCATCCGAGATTTATTATTATTGCTCGCTAGTTGATTATGCTATTGATATGAGTAAACTTGAGATCTAAGCGTTATTGTGAATGTGGTTAGTCATAATCTTTGCTGAAAACTTGAATGCTGACTTTACATATTTACAACAACAAGAGCAAATAGAGTTTGTAAAAGTTTTTCTTTATCACTTTCAGTTTATCAACTGAATTACTTGAGGACAAGAAAATGTTTAAGCTTGGGGGAGTCGATACGTCTCTGTTGTATCTACTTTTCCAAACACTTTTGCCCTTGTTTGGGACTCTAACTTGCATGATTTGAATGGAACTAACCCGGGCTGACGCTGTTTTCAGCAGAATTACCATGGTGTTATTTATGTGCAGAAACAAAAGTTCTCGGAATGAACTGAAACTTCATGGAACAACGTTTCGGAAATAATAAAAAATCCTTGCAAAAGATGAAGGCCATGGGGCCCACCACCTGTCCACGAGGGTGGGGGGCGCGCCTGCCCCCCTAGGGTTTGCCCCCTACCTCGTGGTCCCCCTGGAGCTCCTCCGACCTCAACTCCAACTCTATATATTTGGTTTCGGAGAGAAAAAAATCAGAGAGAAGAAATCATCACGTTTTACGATACGGAGCCGCCGCCAAGCCCTAAAACCTCTCAGGAGGGCTGATCTGGAGTCCGTTCGGGGCTCCAGAGAGGGGAATCCATCACCATCATCATCATCAACCATCCTCCATCACCAATTTCATGATGCTCACCGCCGTGCGTGAGTAATTCCATCGTAGGCTTGCTGGATGGTGATGGGTTGGATGAGATATATCATGTAATCGAGTTAGTTTTGTTAGGGTTTGATCCCTAGTGAGGGAGTCCTGGATTAGGGGGTATCCAGACAGCCAAATTATATCCTTTGGCCGAACTGTTGGACTATGAAGATACAAGATTGAAGACTTCGTCCTGTGTCCGGATGGGACTCTCCTTGGCGTGGAAGGCAAGCTTGGCAATACAGATATGTAGATCTCCTTCCTTGTAACCGACTCTGTGTAACCCTAGCCCCCTCCGGTTTCTATATAAACCAAAGGGTTTAGTCCGTAGGATAACATACAATCATACCATAGGCTAGCTTCTAGGGTTTAGCCTCTCTGATCTTGTGGTAGATCAACTCTTGTACTACTCATATTATCAAGAATAATCAAGTAGGACATAGGGTTTTACCTCCATCAAGAGGGCCCGAACCTGGGTAAAACATCGTGTCCCCTGCCTCCTGTTACCATCCGCCTTAGACGCACAGTTTGGGACCCCTTACCCAGGATCCGCTGGTTTTGACACCGACATTGGTGCTTTCATTAAGAGTTCCTCTGTGTCATCACCGTTAGGCTTGATGGCTCCTTCGATCATCAATAGCGATGCAGTCCAGGGTGAGACTTTTCTCCCCGGACATATCTTTGTATTCGGCGGCTTCGCACTTTGGGATAACTCGCTTGGTCATCTGGATCAGATCGAGAGTTACGCCCCTAGCCACCAGGTCAGGTTTGGAAGCTTAAACTACATGGCCGACATCCGCGGAGACTTGATCTTCGACGGATTTGAGCCCCTGTCGAGTGCGCCGCACGGTCACGATGAGCATGATTTAGCTCTACCATCGAACAGTGTTCAGGAGACCGCACCGGCAACCGCTCCGACCCTCAATTCGGAGCCAATTGCGCCATTCATGGACGGGTGGATAGACCCCGCCACGGAGGCCGTATTCTCAGTGGCGATCGAGCCGGGTATCGATCTTACCCTTCACGGGAGCCGTGACGCTGAACTGCCTGATTCTTCCCCGGCCACGGACTCCGAACCGCCTGCGCCCGTGCCTATTGAAACCGACTGGGCACCGATCATGGAGTTCACCTCCGCGGATATCTTTCAGCATTCGCCCTTCGGTGACATACTAAACTCATTAAGGTCTCTCTCCCTGTCAGGAGAGTCCTGGCCGAACTATGTTAGGCAGGATTGGGATGCGGATGACGAAGAAATTCACCGCCCACCCGCCACCCACTTAGTAGCCACTGTCAACAATTTGACTGACATGGTCGACTTCGACTCTGAAGACATCGATGGTATGGACGACGATGCGGGAGACAAAGAGGAACCACTGCCCATAGGGCACTGCACAGCCACCTCATCATATGATATATACATGGTGGACACACCCAAAGAAGGCAATGGCGACGAGACAACGGAGGATGACCCCTCCAAGAAGCAACCCAAGCGCCGACGTCAGTGGCGCCACTCTAAGTCTCGCCAAAGCAAAAGCGGTGACACCGGCACATGAGATAATAGCACTCCGAACAGTGCCGAAGACGACAACAATCCCCTTCAGCAAGATTTAGAGCAGGAGGATGGAGAAGCTAGCCCTCCCTAGAGAGCGTCAGATGGAGAGGCAGAGGATGATAATTACATGCCTCCCTCCGAAGACGAGGCAAGCCTCGACGACGACGAATTTGTCGTGCCGGAGGATCCCTTCGAACAAGAGCGCTTCAAGCGCCGGCTTATAGCCATGACAAATAGCATTAAGAAAAAGCAGCAGTAGCTTCAAGCTGATCAAGATTTGCTAGCTGACAGATGGACTGAAGTCCTTGCGGCCGAGGAATATGAACTCAAACGCCCCTCCAAGAGTTACCAAAAGCGCAGGTTGCTACCCCGACTAGAGGAGGAAGCATTAAAACCTACATATCCAGCATATGACGCGGCTGATCGGCCACCTCGTGGCCGCGATAGAGAGGCATTTCAGCCAAAAACTCAGCCCGCTACAAAGGCGCCGCACACCCCATATGCTTCATAGACGAAGTAATGGATCACCAAATCCCAGAGGGTTTCAAACCCATAAATATTGAATCATACGACAGCACAACAGATCCTACGGTACGGATCAAGGACTTCCTCCTGCACATCCACATGGCCCACGGTGACGATCTACACGCCATCAAATACCTCCCACTCAAGCTCAAAGGACCAGCTCGGCATTGGCTCAACAGCCTGCCAGCAGAGTCCATTGACTGTTGGGAAGATCTGGAAGGTCAATGAAGGCGTCTCAACCCACAGAGACTCAAGGATCAGTGTTCTTCACAACCTCTTCAACCACTTCAAGAGAGATGACAATGAGAATGTCCAACTTACATTTGATCACCTCACTGACATCACAAATGAGCTTCGCGCTCTCGGTGCCACTGAGATCACCAAGCATAAAATCGTCAAAACACTTCTAAGATCGCTTGACAGCTCATTTGACACCCTGGCCCTGATGATTCAAGAACGCCCTGACTTCAAGACTCTCGATCCGTATGACATACTTGAGAGGCTCAAAACACATGAGTTCCAGCAATCTGAGAAAAGAGATATCTATGGTCCCAACTATGGCCGAACTCGCGCTTTGAAGGCAAAGATGTTTCCTCTTCTGAAGAAGAATCTGACTACAGTTCTGAGGATCCTGAAGACATTGGAAAGGAACTTGCTATGCTTGTGAAGAAGTTCCTGAAGTTCACCAGGAAGAAAGGCTTCAGAAAGTCTTCAAGATCCAGCTCAAGAAATGTTGAAGCTTCTACTCATGACCACAAGAAGAGAACGTGCCACAAGTGCAAGAAACCCGGTCACTACATCTCCGAGTGTCCAAAGTGGGACAATGAGAACAACAAGAACAACAACAAGAAGAAGAACAAGGAATATTATTCTGATGACAAGAAGAATAAGAAATCCTCAAAGTCTTCTTCCAAGTCTTCATCATACAAGAAAAGCTCATTTGGCAAGGCTCGTGCTTTTTTGGCAAGGAGATGGATTCAGAGGAGGAGTCTGCTTTTGAGGAGGCGGAGGTGGAGTCTGAGGAGGAGTCTGACTCAGGCGTGGCAAGCCTGGCTCTAGCTTCAGCGTATGTTGCCAAGTCCATCTTCAACACTGAAGACAATGGCCTCGTCACCAACACTGATGCTAAGGATGAGGATGACTCTGCTCCCACCTACTGCTTCATGGCACGTGGTGCCAAGGTAAACTCACGCGATGCTTACTTTCAAACATCAACTGAAGATGACTCTGATTGTGAATCCAAACCTAGCTACAAAACACTTGCTAAAATTGCAACTAAACAACATAAAGCTATGGAACATATTCAAAAATTGCTAGACAAAAGCGATGACCTGTTGGACGCAGAAATGACCCGATCCCAGTCCTTAACTGAAGACATTAAAAATCTTCATGTTAAGTATGAGGAACTTGAAATTCGTCATGAAACGCTCTCAACAACTGATGAACAACTTTCCTGCGATTATCTTCAAAGGAAGCAAGAACTTGAGAACTTGAGAGCGGCTCATGAAGATCTTCAAAAAGAGAATGAGTCACTCCGTGCTCAACAGATCAGTTCCGCTCACCATGTCTAAAATTCCTTGAGCGTGATAATGCTACTTCTGTTGCTGAATGTTCTACTGCTGCTACTGTTGCAATATCTTCAACCGCTGATGTGGTAACTAACCCCTCTACTGAGGATGCCACTACTATTGTTGATGAGAATGCTAGGTTGAAGACATTGCTTGAGACACGAGTGTACAAAAGTCTCAAAGGGCATCAAACACTATGTGATGTCCTCCAGAAACAGATTTTGAACCGAAACCCTAGGAAAGATGGTGTAGGGTTCGAGAGGAAAATGAATGTTGATGGTTCTTACTGGAAGCCTGAGCAGTACCCCAAAACCACGTGGGTTGCTGCAAAGGGACCTTCAGTGGATCCATCTACCTTATCTAGCTTCACTTGTGCTAACCCGATTATCATTGATGAATCCTTTGATGCAAACTATAAACTGTTTAAGAATCAGAATGGTGAAGTGTTTGCCAGGTATATTGGTACTAACTACAGAATGGACCACCTTTGAAGAAGATCTGGATGCCCAAGAGTTGTATTGATAATCTTCAGGTGAATGTCATCATGACACCACCTGGGAAGAAGACAAACCCCAGACCAAAGGCTTCGTATGGTCCAAAGGCTTCACACAGACTAAGGACTCAACAGAGTCACCCTAACGCCAATGTTTTGCAGGGAAATTATACTCAAACCTATGAATATGAGCGTGTTTCGTCAAATCGCTATGTTCATAAGACCAAGAACTATTCTGCTTATTCATATGAGTATTATTCACCTCCTGCAAGGCTATTTACTAGGGCTCCAAAGCCAAAGTTCTCAGATGCTGCACTTAGACTCATTGCTTCGAAGCCACCCCTGAAAATGTGGGTGGTTAAGAAAACTTAACTCTCTTTTGCAAGAAAATGTCTCCAGCCAGAAATCAAAGGCGTCTGATGCTATTACTGGGGACCTAAAACATCTTGTGGGCGGAAGATAAAATGCCCAAATGGTCTTACTATGTATTTTGTTCCTAAATCGCTTGCCAATCATCCTATTAGTCCTAACCTAGATCTAAGCTTTCATAATCCACTCGTTCATCAAATGTTTATGCTTCACAGTACCCTTGGTGAAGCCTACCCCCCCTAACTGCACTGTAGGGTATGACACCAAAGGCTTCAGAATGGATTATGGATAGTGGATGTACTAACCACATGACTGGTGATCGAAGTCTTCTCATGGACTCAACCTTACGTCCATCTGACAAGAGTCACATCACATTTGCTGACACTGGTAAAAGGAAGGTATTGGGTCTAGGTAGAGTTGCAATCTCAAAGGATCATCACGTGGATAAAGTGATGCTTGTTGAATCCCTTGGTTTCAACTTAATGTCTGTCTCAATGCTTTGTGACTTGAACATGATTGTGATTTTTGGCAAATATCGTTGCCTTGTGCTTATGGAGTCTGACAAATCTCTAGTATTTGAAGGATATCGAAAGGACGATTTGTACATGGTAGATTTCTTAGCAGGACCACAGTTGGCCATATGTCTTCTGGCAAAAGTTTCAGAATGCTGGCTCTGGCATCGGAGGCTAGGGCATGCTGGCATGAGGAACTTGTACACTCTTGCGAAGAAGAAGCATGTCATAGGCATCGAGGGCGTCAAGTTCAAAAAGGATCATCTATGTGGTTCCTGCGAAGCTGGGAAGATGACTAGGGCCAAGCATCCCTCAAAGACAATCATGACGACATCACGTCCATTCGAGCTGCTTCACATGGACCTATTCGGCCCTACTCATTACTCCACTCTTACTACCACTGCTTGTCTCTATGGTTTCGTTATTGTTGATGATTACTCTAGATATACCTGGGTGCATATAATTCTCTACAAGACTGAAGTGCAGGATGTCTTCAGCCGATTTGCCAATCGTGCCATGACAAACTATGGCATCAAGATCAAGCACATTAGAAGTGACAACGGCACAAAGTTCAAGAACACCGGCCTCGACACCTATCGTTGGGCATCACTCATGAGTTCTCAGCTCCATACAACCTGAGCAGAATGGCATTTTGGAGCGCAAGAACAGAACCCTCATTGAGATGGCTCGGACGATGCTTGATGAGTACAGGACTCCAAGGAAGTTCTGGCCTAAAGCCATTGATACTACATGCCACGTCATCAACCGTGTCTATCTTCACAACCTTCTAAAGAATACATCATATGAGCTACTAACTGGTAAGAAGCCAAACATAAGCTACTTTAGAGTATTTGGTGCTAGGTGCTGGATCAAGGATCCGCATCACACTTCAAAATTTGCACTGAAAGCACATGAAGGTTTTATGCTCGGTTACGGAAAGGATTCGCACACCTATAGAGTCTTCAACCTCTTTCACTATAAAGTGGTTGAAACTGTGGATGTGCGGTTCGATGAGACTAACGGCTCACAAAGAGAGCACCTGCCAAATGTGCTAGATGAAGTCCCTCCTCGTGAATCGATTAAGCTTATGGGAACTGGAGAAATCATACCTTCAGAGGCACAAGTTGAAGAAGAACTCATCATTTCCGCACCTAATCAACCCGAAGACACTGCTCAGCCCGAAGTCAATACTGATGATGAAGACAATGATCAGCCAGAGAAAAGTCTTCGACCATTACATCCTCGTGTTGCAAATGAAGTACAAATTGAGAAGATAATTGATAGCATTAACGCACCTGGTCTACTCACTCATTCAAGAGCAACACTGCTAGCAAATTTCTATGGGCACTTTGCATTTGTCTCTATATCTGAACCCAAGAAAGTTGCTGAAGCCTTCATGGAACCTGAATGGATTCAATCGATGCAAGAAGAGCTTCAACAGTTCGAGCTGAACAATGTGTGGGAATTGGTTAAGCATCCTGACCCACAAAAGCATAATATCATAGGCACCAAATGGATCTATTGCAGCAAATAAGACGAGCATGGTCAAGTTGTCAGAATCAAGGCTCGTATCCTTGCTCAAGGATACACTCAAGTTGAAGGGATTGACTTCGATGAAACATTTGCTCCGGTGGCTAGGCTTGAAGCCATTCGCATACTGCTAGCCTATGCCAACCATCACAACATACTTCTGTATCAAATGGATGTAAAGAGTGTCTTTCTCAACGGTAAGATTGAAGAAGTGTATGTTGCACAACCACCTGGCTTTGAAGATCCAAAACATCCTGATACGGTATACAAGCTCAACAAGGCACTGTATGGCCTCAAACAAGCCCCTCGTGCTTGGTATGACACACTCAAAGACTTCCTGAAGAGCAAAAGCTTCAAACCTGGTTCCCTAGATCCCACTCTCTTCACGAAGACATACGATGGTGAATTGTTTGTGTGCCAGATCTATGTGGATGACATTATCTTCGACAACACTGACAAAAGATACAGTGATGAGTTTGGACACATGATGCAACAACAACATCAGATGTCCATGATGGGTGAGCTAAAGTTCTTCCTTGGTCTTCAAATTCGTCAGTAGAGCAACGACTTCTTCATTTCTCAAGAGAAGTACCTCAAAGATTGCCTAAAGAAGTTTGGAATACAAGACTGCAAAGTTTACTCAACGCCAATGCCAACCAAAAGTCATCTGTGCCCCGACGACAATGGTAAAGAGTTCAATCAAAAGGTATACTGCTCCATGATTGATTCTTTACTCTATTTATGTGCATCTAGGCTAGATATCATGCTTAGAGTTTGTATGTGTGCCCGATTCCAAGCGGCACCAATGGAATCACATCACTTAGCTATGAAGCGAATTCTTCGATATTTGGCTTACACCCCAACACTAGGATTATGGTATCCAAAGGGCTCAGAGTTTGATCTAGTTGGATTCTCAGATGCTGATTATGGTGGTGACAAGGTTGATCGCAAGTCCCCATCAGGCACATGTCACTTTCTTGGACGATCTCTTGTCTGTTGGTCTTCAAAGAAGCAGAACTGTGTGTCTCTCTCCACTGCTGAATCTGAATACATTCCTGCTGGATCTTGCTGCGGCCAGCTTCTTTGGATGAAGCAAACTCTCAAGCACTATGACATTCATCTGAAGCAAGTGCCACTATACTACAACAATGAAAGCGCCATCAAGATTGCCAACAACCCAGTTCAACACTCGAAGACAAAGCACATTTAAATTCATCATCACTTTCCCGGAGACCATGTCATGAAGGAAGATATTGATATCATTCACATCAACACTGAAGAGAAATTGGCAGATATCTTCACAAAGCCCTTGTGTGACGCCCCCGATTTGACCGTACACTAATCATACACGCAAACATATACGATCAAGATCAGGGACTCACGGGAAGATATCACAACACAACTCTACAAATAAAATAAGTCATACAAGCATCATATTACAAGCCAGGGGCCTCGAAAGCGCGAATACAAGATCTCGATCATAGACGAGTCGGCGGAAACAACAATATCTGAGTACAAACATAAGTTAAACAAGTTTGCCTTAAGAAGGCTAGCACAAACTGGGATATAGATCGAAAGAGGCGTAGGCCTCCTGCCTGGGATCCTCCTAAACTACTCCTGGTCATCGTCAGCGGCCGGCACGTAGTAGTAGGCACCTCCAGTGTAGTATAGTCGTCAACGACAGTAGCGTCTGGCTCCAGGACGCCATCATCTGGTCGCAGCAATCGAGTATAGAAAGGGGGAAAAGGGGGAGCAAGGCAACCGTGAGTACTCATCCAAAGTACTCGCAAGCAAGGAGCTACACTACATATGTATGCATTGGTATCAAATGGAAAAGGGGGTATCATATGTGGACTGAACTGCAGAATGCCGGAATAAGAGCGGGATAGCTAGTCCTTTCGAAGACTACGCTTCTGGTAACCTCCATCTTGCAGCAGAAGAAGAGAGTAGATGGTAAGTTCACCAAGTAACATCGCATAGCGTAACCCTACCCGGTGATCCTCCCCTCGTTGCCCTGTGAGAGAGCGATCACCGGTTGTATCTGGCACTTAGAAGGGTGTGTTTTATTAAGTATCTGGTTCTAGTTGTCATAAGGTCAAGGTACAACTCCGAGTCGTCCTTTTACCGAGGGACACAACTATTCGAATGGACAAACTTCCCTGCAGGGGTGCACCACATTTCCCAACACGCTCGATCCCCTTTGGCCGGACACACTTTCCTGGGTCATACCCGGCCTCAGAAGATCAACACGTCGCAGCCCTACCTAGGCACAACAGAGAGGTCAACACACCAGTCTAAATCCTATGGGGCAAGGGTCTGGGCCCATCGCCCATTGCACACCTGCATGTTGCGTACGCGGCCGGTGAGCAGACCTAGCCTCCCTTATATAAGAGCAGGCGTTCCAGTCCAACCCAGCACGCGCCGCTCAGTCGCTGACGTCATGAAGGCTTCGGCTGATACCACGATGTTGAGTGCCCATAACTGTCCCCGCGTAGTTGGTTAGTGCGTATATGCCAGTAGCCAGACTCAGATCAAATACCCAAATCTCGTTAAGCGTGTTATTTTGAAGTAACCGTGAACGCCGACCAGGGCCAGACCCACCTCTCACCTAGGTGGTCTCCGCCTGCCCTGTCGCTTCACCACAAAGTAACAGTCGGGGGCCGTCGGGAACCTAGGCCCACCACTACCTGGGTGGAACCACCTGCCCCTTCAGCCCCCACATCGGAATCACTTGCGGGTACTCTACAAGCCGACCCGACTTTAGTCACAACATGTATAGTATGTATCTATAGTATATACCCGTGATCAACACCCGACGTGATCACGGCACGATAGTATAGCATGGAAGACTGACAAGAATGTAGGGCCACTGATGATAATCTAGCATCCTATACTAAGCATTTAGGATTGCAGGTAAGGCATCAACAGTTGTAGCAACAATGACAGGCTATGCATCAAAATAGGATAAACGGAAAGCAGTAACATGCTACACTACTCTCATGCAAGCAGTTGAAAGAGAATAGGTGATATCTGGTGATCAAGGAGGGGACTTGCCTAGTTGCTCTGGCAAGAGAGAGGGGTCGTCAACACTGTAGTTGCACTGGGTAGCAGCGGTGTCGGTCTCGGTGTCTAGCGAGAGAAGAGGGGGAAGAAACAATAAATATTAAGCAAACAGATGCATAGCGATGCATGGCATGACAAGTAGCGGTGCTAGGGGTGCCCTAACGCGGTATGAGGTGGTACCGGTGAAGGGGGAAAACATCCAGGAAAGTATCCCCAATGTTTCGCGTTTTCAGACAGATGAATCGGAGGGGGAAAGTTGTGTGTTCGCTATGCTAGGGATGCGTGGCGGACGAACGGGCTGCGTATCCGGATTCGTCTCGTCGTTCTGAGCAACTTTCATGTACAAAGTTTTTCCATCCGAGCTGCGGTTTATTTTATATTAATTTTAAAAGATTTAAATCATTTTTAGGATTTATTTAATCATTTAAATCAACATTATCCAAAAACAGTGTTTGCTGACATCATCATGACGTCAGCAGTCAACAGGGCGTTGACTAGGTCAAACTGACGTGTGCGTCCCGCATGTCATTGACTGTTTAGTTAATTAAGGATAGTTAATTAAGTTAATTAGCTAATTAGGTTAATTATATAGGATTAATTAATTAATTACTTAAATTTATTATTATTATTTTAATTATTTTCTCTCTTCTTTTTAAACGTTCTGTGGGGTGGGGCCCCGTGTGTGTGACCAGGGGAGGCCACGGGGCGGGTTAGCGGGCGCAACTGCTCGGGACCGAAACCGCCCGAGGTTGACCGAGGTGAAGGCCGGACGCCTGAGGACAGGGGCGAGGCCATGGCGATGAGGACGGTCGTTGGGGGGGGGGATGGGTGACACGCGGTGAGGAAGGGCGGTGGATGCGAGCGCCAGCCGCGGGCGCCGACGCCTGGACACAGGGGCGCGCGAGCGGGCCGGCGGCCATGGCGCACAGGAGGGGCGGGGAGGCAGCGACGGGCGATGGGGAGCGGGCATGGCGGTGGCGTGTGTGAGCGGGTGAGAGCGAATCTGCGGACAGACGCGACGAGAGGAGCGCAGCCAGCAGGGTCGGCCGGGCGCAGCCCTCAGCAGAGCGGCAAGGCTTGGGCGGACTTGGGCGCGGATGGGAAGGTGGGGGGCGCACGGAACGTGTGCTGGGCACGGTGACGATGTGAGGTCAGAGGCAGGGCGTGCGGGGCCGGTGCCTGGATGCGCCGAAACGCGCGTAGGGTGCAAGGAGGCGCCGAGAGCAGCGACAGGCGGCGCAGGCGTGCCCGTAGGCGCTTGCGGACAGCGAGCCGGCGTCACAGCAGAGCGGGACTAGACAGAGCGGCATCGGAGGGTGAGGCCATGCCCGGGCAAGCGGGTGTGCCATGCGCGCGGCGAGGCAACGCGGGGAGGGCGAGCACGACGTGGTGAGAAGGGTGAGGTGTGGTGCAACAGGGAGAGGGGAGGAGAAGGGGAGGCCTCACGGGCGATGCAAGGGGAGGCAGTGGGCTCGGGGAGGTGGCCGCAGTGATGCCGACGATGGGGGCGGCGGAGGGCGGCGTCATGTGGGAAGGTGCGGTGTCGGGGCCGAGCGGCGGAGGGCTCGGGGCGGTTCCAGCGGGGAGGAGGTGACGACGACGGCGGTCCGACGAGGAAGCGGCGCTGGCAAGGTAGAAAGGGTGACACGCGGTGAGGAAGGGCGGTGGATGCGGGCGCCAGCCGCGGGCGCCGACGCCTGGACACAGGGGCGCGCGAGCGGGCCGGCGGCCACGGCGCACAGGAGGGGCAGGGAGGCAGCGACGGGCGATGGGGAGCGGGCATGGCGGTGGCGTGTGTGAGCGGGTGAGAGTGAATCCGCGGACAGACGCGACGGGAGGAGCGCAGCCAGCAGGGTCGGCCGGGTGCAGCCCTCAGCAGAGCGACAATGATTGGGCGGACTTGGGCGTGGATGGGAAGGTGGGAGGCACACGGAACGTGCGCTGGGCGCGGTGACGATGTGAGGTCAGAGGCAGGGCGTGCGGGGTCGGTGCCTGGATGCGCCGAAGCGCACGTAGGTGGCAAGGAGGCGCCGGGAGCAGCGACAGGTGGCGCAGGCGTGCCCGTACGCGCTTGCGGATGGCGAGCCGGCGTCACAGCAGAGCAGGACTAGACAGAGCGACATCGGAGGGTGAGGCCATGCCCGGGCGCGCGCGGGGAGCACGGAGCCGGCACGCAGGCGTGTCGTGCGCGCGGCGAGGCAACGCGGGGAGGGCGAGCACGACGTGGTGAGAAGGGTGAGGTGTGGTGCAACGGGGAGAGGGAAGGAGAAGGGGAGGCCTCATGGGCGATGCAGGGGGAGGCAGTGGGCTCGGGGAGGTGGCCGAAGTGTCGCCGACGATGGGGGCGGCGGAGGGCGGCGTCATGCGGGAAGGTGCGGTGTCGGGGCCGAGCGGCAGAGGGCTCGGGGTCGTTCCAGCGGGGAGGAGGTGACGACGACGGCGGTCCGACGAGGAAGCGGCGCCGGCGAGGTAGAAGCGG
>NC_041386.1:197783522-197791517 GCF_002162155.2 Triticum dicoccoides
GAATGGGAGCGAGTGGGGATGGGCGTTAGGGTTTCGGGGGGTTAATGGGTGCGTGGGGGTTGGGCCAGGCTGGGACGGTGGGCTGGCTGGCTGGGCCGTTTGGCCCAGTTCGCCAGGGGGTCTCCCTCATTTGTTGTTTTGTTTGTTTTGTTTTGTTTTGTTTTGTTTTTCTTTCTCTTTTTATTTATTTTTCTTTTCTGTTTTTGCTGATTTTAAATATATAGGCCTTATATAAAAACATGGTTTGTATATGACAAATAGTTAGGGAATATTTTCAACACATCGAACATTTTAGTTTTGACTTTTGAAAACTTTAATTGTTCTAACTTTAATTCAAATTTTGAATTTGAATCCATTTCGAACTAACGCGAGATTATCATCAGTAACCGAGGTGACGAGGCATCATTAACGCGGGATTACTGTAGCATAATTATCCGGGCATCACAAATCTCCTCCACTACAAGAAATCTCGTCCCGGGATTTAGGAGCGGGAGTAAGGGTGATTGGATTTGGTTACGAAATTTTGACGAGTGTCCTCGGTCTTGGTTGCTCTTCTCAAAAAGGTCGATCCATTACGTTGATGTCTTCATTTCTCTGCTTCAGGTCATCATGATGAAGTCGGCATCCTTTCTTCGGGAACTTCATCGTACTTACGAAAGGACAAGGGGTAACTTCGGAATTACGGGCCTTACAAGGTTGACTATCTGGCGGATAACTCAGGGAATGTGGTAGAAGTAACTCTCGAATAGATACTTAAGAAAATATCGAGAGTAAAGTAAGAAGGTACCATGAGAAGTTTCCAATGGGCAGGCAATCGTTGGATGGCCTAATCAGAAGGTGAAGAGGGTTCAAAGTTACGAGAATAAGTATTGCGTCTGATACCAGAATAGATCACTTGGCAGGTGGCCCGTGAATTACACAAGAAGTCAAGCGCGAGGAATAACTTTGACAACATGGTGTACATGAGAGTCAGGTTTCGATCCTGGGACCTGTGGGTTATGGGCCCACCATGTGGGTTAAAAGTAGGAAGAGCGGTGACATCTTGCATGGTCAGGATAGCAAGGCATGTAACAGGGTAGCCTGTCAGTTATGTCCGCAACAACGTCGGTACCAAGGGCGAGGGACGAAGAGAACCATTTTCCTGCTCGTTGAACGAGGCGGACCAATAGGCAAAGTTCTCGTCCATCGGTGGCTACCGGAATGTCATCAACAATAGTAACATGGTCTTGCTGACAGAATTGTACACCGAGGTGTCTACATAAGCAGGAGAATATTACTACTTAGATCATATAGATCACTACAAAGGTTAAACCAAACAATGGCAAGGAAAATATGATTATTAGTTTAAACAAAAGAATGGAAAGGAAAATGTGTTTACACATATTTCAGGGGTATATCCTTCCCAAGGACAAGTAGAGCATGATATCCATGATAGGATAGAAAGTAGAAACCATTTAGGTAAGGGGAGAGGAATTTGATGACAATACCCATACAACAGTGTTTTTGATAATTGATAAAGAAAATATAGCATTGCGCTTTCAATGCTTTTGTTGATGTTTGAGTACCACAGTCATGCTTCGGGATAGCATTGACATGGTTTTCAAGTAAAGGTCAAAGCTTGGATACTCAAAGGATTCATCAGGAACAACTTATAGAATAAGTCAATTTTCTCATGGAAGAATGGTTGCTAAAAAGGAAGCGGTAACAATAGGTCCTCCGGCCAGGTGTGCTAGGAATGACATCACCTTACCGGGTGTTATAAAGACCAATGTTATGACTCTTGAAAAATGTTCGAACCATCATATCTGACCAAGATTCAAATGTGATTGGTGTCAGGATACCTTAGACTCAGAATGCCTGAGAAAGAAAAGGTGCAACGCAATTGACGAGATGACATTATAAGATTCTCGGGCAATGAACTATGGAAGCAAGTTCTGAAACAAGAGTTCATCATTAAACCAAGAAGAGGATGAAGAGGTGGCTGATGGAGTTGGCGACAACTCATCGAGATTACTAAAAAGATGGATTCCGACAATTATGTGAACAAGGGGATAACATTTGTCAGATCAAGTGATATAATGATGTATGCTCGAGGAAAGCATACACAACCGATCATTGGTTGAAAAGTGCACCCGAAATATGGGCTTAGGTAGTACGATCAATGTTAGAATGGTGATTCGATATCCAATACACAAAGAATGTAACTATCATTAATTAACTTACAAGCAATAGGGTTGCTAGAAGTTTTGACTTCACACATCATAGTTAAATGGCTGATATCCCGGTTAGAAACAACACGGGGACCAAGATAAGAACGGAGATGACAAGAAGTATTACTATATCAAGAATTCTTGAGAGGTGGTGAAATTCTCATGGCATTCTTGACATAAAAGATGGTAATACTCCAAGGTAAGAAGAACAATTGTTGGATAGCAAGGAACTCAAGGTATAACACAAAACACGAACAAGCTTGTGTTGGTGGGAAGGCAATAAAGTGGTTGTTGAGAATACAAATCATCGAGGGCAAGGATGGTATTTCTCATCACGAATTCAATTGATATCCTAGAAGACCTCAGAATGCTGATGATGATCATGGCACATTTGTCGAGAGGTTTCAAGAAGATGTAACCGATCGGCGATGACATCAAGTCAATGGAATGATGAAGCGAAAAGTTCTTGAAACCATGGGCACGACACAAACTCAAAATCAAGCTTGTTGTTCAAGGACAATTGATATGACGAGGAAGATCGACGTAAGATTAGCTCACCGTCGAAATTTTTGCTCCGAGAAGAAGGACCGGGTAGCACAGTTAAAATCGGCACGACAAAGACATAGCAAGCAGGCTAGGAATGACGTGATCGAGTTCAAACTCATAAGTAATGAAGGTTACCAAGATTTGTTTAATCGCGGTGTGGACTTGAGTCATTTATCGGTGTCTTTGAGTGTTTAATAACTCAGAGCCTGTGAAAAATTGGAATCAGTGAGAATGTAGCACTTGATGAAGAACTTATAAGAAGTATGCAGTTCCATGATAATCTCGAGATACCAGGGGGTAATACTCGACGACAGATCATAGTAGAGGTTGGACTAGGGTAATGCTGTGCAGAAAATAAGTGCTCAAACTTGCACGAGAAATGGAATCAAGGAGAAACATGGTCGGAACCATGTCCACAGATACAAGATGAACTTATAATAAGGGGATAATTATTTTAAGAGAAGCTTCCATGATAAGGTATGCATCGTTTCCATGGGCATGAACACAGGGTTCAAGGTCGACTCCCACTTGTTCGACGCATAACCTTTCATTCACCTCTCATATTTTGAAAATGACATTAGTTGTTGAATGTTTTACCTGGTACAATACCAGATAAGTATGACCCGTGAAATCTTCCGGGTTTGCACAGATTAGGGAAGGCATTAGTTCAAACCATCGGGTATCTTAGGAACATATACTACAAAGTTCAGAAGTAGATAACTCAAGCTCAAAAGCAGAGCATCCTTGGCCATATCAGAGAATAGGATTTACCAATGGAATTATGTATCAGGGAAGAACTTCTTAAGGTTTTTGTATACAAAGGACACTGTTGGATGATAATTCAACAAAGGATCTGACGGTCCACAATGGAGCTGATGTGAGCATCGGCACACAATCAGAAGAGGAAACAATGCAAAGGCAATGGAGTATAGAAACAACTGACTAACTCAAAGCTCAAATGCAAAGGAATTATCATTCCAAAATCAAGGGATCGGAAGCAATCGTTCTGATTGAAAATGAATAAGTTAAATAGACTTAGAAGCACAACCGATCAAGGCATTGATTGGTCAAGAACCAGCTCATATCCAAATGACGTCTGAGCCGGATGGATAATCCTAGGATTCGACTGATGATTGTGAACATTCACAACTTATTGAATCAAGGGACTCAAAAATGATAGTGACAATGATGCAATAAGATTAGTATACTTATGGGATTAACCACAATGCAAGCAAGCTAAAATTTCAAGAATAACAGGTTGTTGAGGATTTTCGAAAGACCAAATAGTATCTCAAAGACTTTGGTGAAACACATCAACAACTGGGAAAAAAAACCCTCGGTGTGTGTGCGAGGATTAATTTGTAGGTGTATTCAGGTGACAATGAACTGCAAGGCAGTAAGCTCAAAGGATTTTTGGAACAATGGAGAGCAGTTCGAGGCATCTTGTAATAACAAGATCGATGGGGTTGAATGTAAGAATGGCAGGTGTATGCAATTATCCATAAGGATATAACAATGGTAGAGAATTTGCAAAGGCGGTGGACACAAGTGTCTCGGAAGAACATCTTAGAGTATCTTCAAAATCTTTTGGTGCAGTAGGTGATCATCTGTAATAAGAGGCTCTCCGGGAGGAAGTAGTTACGAGAACCTAGTGTCAGAGTTAGTAAAATGTTTTAACCCTGAATAGAAGAGAGATCAGAATCCCGGAGTAAGGATCGAGGAGTAAAGATCCTAATACCACCCAAATGGCGACGTGGGCCTGTAAGGCACACAACCATGTTAGTAAAAAGTTTTGTAATGTCTAGACTCGACTTCGGCCAAGGAGTGTGGAAGGTGGATTCCTACAGGCAGTCGGCTCTGATACCAACTTGTGACACCCTCGATTTGACCGTACACTAATCATACACGCAAACATGTACGATCAAGATCAGGGACTCACGGGAAGATATCACAACACAACTCTACAAATAAAATAAGTCATACAAGCATCATATTACAAGCCAGGGGCCTCGAAGGCTCAAATACAAGAGCTCGATCATAGACGAGTCAGCGGAAACAACAATATCTGAGTACAGACATAAGTTAAACAAGTTTTCCTTAAGAAGGCTAGCACAAACTGGGATATAGATCGAAAGAGGCGCAGGCCTCCTGCCTGGGATCCTCCTAAACTAATCCTGGTCATCGTCAGCGGCCTGCACATAGTAGTAGGCACCTCCAGTGTAGTAGTAGTCGTCAATGATAGTAGTGTCTGGCTCCTGGACACCATAATCTGGTGGCATCGATCGAGTATAGAAAGGGGGAAAATGGGGAGCAAGGCAACTGTGAGTACTCATCCAAAGTACTCGCAAGCAAGGAGCTACACTACATATGTATGCATTGGTATCAAATGGAAAAGGGGGTATCATATGTGGACTGAACTACGGAATGCCGGAATAAGAGGGGGATATCTAGTCCTTTCAAAGACTACGCTTCTGGTAACCTCCATCTTGTAGCAGAAGAAGAGAGTAGATGGTAAGTTCACCAAGTAACATCGCATAGCGTAACCCTACCCGGTGATCCTCCCCTCGTCGCCCTGTGAGAGAGCGGTCACCGATTGTATCTTGCACTTAGAAGGGTGTGTTTTATTAAGTATCCAGTTCTAGTTGTCATAAGGTCAAGTTACAACTTCGGGTCATCCTTTTACCGAGGGACACGACTATTCGAATAGATAAACTTCCCTGCAGGGGTGCACCACATTTCCCAACACACTCGACCCCCTTTGGCCGGACACACTTTCCTGGGTCATACCTAGACTCGGAAGATCAACACGTCGCAGCCCTACCTAGGCACAACAGAGAGGTCAACATGCCGGTCTAAATCCTATGGCGCAGGGGTCTGGGCCCATCGCCCATTGCACACCTGCACGTTGCGTACGCAGCCGGTGAGCAGACCTAGCCTCCCTTATACAAGAGTAGGCGTTCCAGTCCAACCCAGCGCGCGGCGCTCAGTCGCTGACGTCACGAAGGCTTCGGCTGATACCACGACATCGAGTGCCCATAACTGTCCCCGCATAGTTGGTTAGTGCGTATAGGCCAGTAGCCAGACTCAGATCAAATACCCAGATCTCGTTAAGCGTGTTATTTGGACGTAACCGCGAACGCCGACCAGGGCCAGGCCCACCTCTCACCTAGGTGGTCTCCGCCTGCCCTGTTGCTTCGCCACAAAGTAACCGTCAGGGGGCCGTCGGGAACCCAGGCCCACCACTACCTGGGTGGAACCACCTGCCCCTTCAGCCCCCACATCGGAATCACTTGCGGGTACTCTACGAGCCAACCCGACTTAAGTCACAACATGTATAGTATATACCCATGATCAACACCCGACGTGATCATGGCCCGATAGTATAGCATGGCAGACTGACAAGAATGTAGGGCCGCTGATGATAATCTAGCATCCTATACTAAGCATTTAGGATTGCAGGTAAGGTATCAATAGTTGTAGCAACAATGATAGGCTATGCATCAAATAAGATTAACGGAAAGCAGTAACATGCTACACTACTCTATTGCAAGTAGTAGAAAGAGAATAGGCGATATCTGGTGATCAAGGGGGGGACTTGCCTGGTTGCTCTGGCAAGAGAGAGGGGTCGTCAACACCGTAGTCGTACTGGGTAGCAGCGACATCGGTCTCGGTGTCTAGCGAGAGAAGAGGGGGAAGAAACAATAAATATTAAGCAAACAGATGCATAGCGATGCATGACATGACAAGTAGCGGTGCTAGGGGTGCCCTAACGCGGTATGAGGTGGTACCGGTGAAGGGGGAAAACATCCGGGAAAGTATCCCCGATGTTTTGCGTTTTCGAACAGATGAATCGGAGGTGGAAAGTTGTGTGTTCGCTATGCTAGGGATGCGTGGCGGACGAACGAGCTGCGTATCCGGATTCGTCTCGTCGTTCTGAGCAACTTTCATGTACAAAGTTTTTCCATCCGTGCTACGGTTTATTTTATATCAATTTTAAAAGATTAAATTCATTTTTAGGATTTATTTAATTATTTAAATCAACATTATCCAGAACAGTGTTTGCTGATGTCATCCTGACATCAGCAGTCAACAGGGCGTTGACTAGGTCAAATTGACGTGTGGGTCCGGCATGTTATTGACTGTTTAGTTAATTAAGTTAATTAGCTAATTAGGTTAATTAAAAAGGATTAATTAAGTTAATTAATTAATTAATTTATTATTATTATTTTAATTATTTTCTCTCTTTTTTAAACATTCTGTGGGGTGGGGCCCTCGTGTCTATGACCAGTGGAGTCCACAGGGCGGGTTACCGGGCGCAACTGCTCGGGACCGAAACCTCCCGAGGGGGAGCGAGGCGAAGGCTGGTCGCCTGAGGACAGGGGCGAGGCCATGGCGATGAGCACGGTCGTCGGAGGGGGATGGGTCACGCGCGGTGAGCAAGGGCGGTGGATGCGGGTGCAAGCCGCGGGCGCCAACGCCTGGACACAGGGGCGCGCAAGCGGGCCGGCGGCCACGACGCACAGGAGGGGTGGGGAGGCAGCGACGGGTGATGGGGAGCGGGCATGGCGGTGGCGTGTGTGAGCAGGTGAGCGTGAATCCGCGGATGGACGCCATGAGCGGAGCGCAGCAAGCAGGGTCGGCCGGGCGCAACCCTCGGTAGAGCGGCAAGGCTTGGGCGGACTTGGGCACGGATGGGAAGGTGGGGGGGGGCACCAGAACATGCGCTGGGCGCAGTGACGATGTGAGGTCAGAGGCAGGGCATGCAGGGGCAGTGCCTGGATGCGCCGAAGTGTGCGCAGGGGGCGAGGTGGCACCGGGAGCAGCGACATGCGGCACAGGCATGCCCGTTGGCGCTTGCGGACGGCGAGCCGGCGTCATCGCATAGCGGGACTAGACAGAGCGGCAGCGGAGGGTGAGGCCATGCCCAGGCGCGCGCGGGCGCGTCGCGCACGCGGCGAGGCAACGCGGGGAGGGTGAGCACGACTTGGTGAGCAGGGTTAGGTGTGGTGCAACGAGGAGAGGGGAGGAGAAGGGGATGCCTCACGGGTGATGTAGGGGGAGGCAGTGGGCTTGGGGAGGTGGCCGCAGTGTCACCGGCGATGGGGGCGGTGGAGGGCGGCGTCGTGCGGGAAGGTGCGGTGTGGGGGCCGAGCGGCGGAGGGCTCAGAGCGGTTCCAGCGGGGAGGAGGTGACGATGACGGCGGTCCGACGAGGAAGCGGCGCCGGCGAGGTAGAATCT
>NC_041386.1:197791795-197819978 GCF_002162155.2 Triticum dicoccoides
TGGGTGTGTGGGGGTTGGGCCAGGCTAGGACGGTGGGCTCGCTGGCTGGGCCGTGTGGCCCAGTTGGCCAGGGGGTCTCCCTCATTTGTTGTTTTTTTCTTTCTCTTTTTATTTATTTTTCTTTTCTGTTTTTGCTTATTCTAAATATATAGGCCTTATATAAAAACATGGTTTCTACATGACAAATAGTTAGGGAATATTTTCAACACATCAAACATTTTAGTTTTGACTTTTGAAAACTTTAATTGTTTTAACTTTAATTCAAATTTTGAATTTGAATCTGTTTTGAACTAACGCGAGATTATCAGCAGTAACCGAGGTGATGAGACATCATTAACGCGGGATTACTGTAGCCTAATTATCCGGGCGTCACACCTTGGATGAGAAAAGGTTTTGCAAGTTGCGGTGTGAGCTAAATATCCCAGAATCCTTAAATGTCCTGTGATTGGACACACATCCTAACGCTTATGCAGGTTGATGACTTAGATGTGCAACACACGAAGTAAAGTATATCTTCAATAAATGAAGACATACACTCTAAGTGTGAAAACATTAACGCGGAATTTGACCTCGAAGCGCCATGATAATTGTGCGCCGTGTCTGGGTCTAATACTTCCTATACGGTGGGTAACGCCACCACCAAAGTCTTGCTTGAAGTGTTTTCAATTGGCGTCACATTTGCATAATCTTCGCATTTGGTTTTGTCTTCAACATTGATTCGACTTCATGTTTATCTTCACAATGTTGATTTGGTATCATATTGATATATACATATATTGGTGTTCTGTCCTCTACAACATTCACTTATAGCTATGACTTCATGTTTGAATCTTTTGATCTAAGTGAATGTGATCGGACCCTAACCCCCCTATGATTCTACCTCAGATTCTATCTATCCAAATCATATGCATTCTATTGAAACTGTCGTTTGTCTTCTCTGAGTCCTTGTCAACAGAAGACATAGAGAAAAAAATTGAATCTGTTTTAATGCTATATCCTTATTGCCTGAAACTCGGAGAAGCCGGAACGACCACCCGACAATCTAGTCGTGCGTGCGAACATGGAACAACTTCCAATGTGTTGCATGCATGCCACATGTCCTTCAGATGTGAACCGCCAGGGGCACCTGCGTAATTACGCTCTGCTGTCCCTTTCCTTATAAATACTCAACTCACCGCGCTCATTATCTCTTCTTCCACCTCGCCACCTCGCACAAACCCTAGCGCCTCCGCTAGCTCGCGACGATGCCGGAGACGAAGTGCTTAGCTGCCGCGACTCCTTTGATGCCGTTCTCATGCCGGCCGCCAAGCTCGTCCTCTCCACCGCCGCCTGTAGGTGTATTCCGCCGCCAAGTTAGGGCGCGGGAGATTGAATTGCTCGGCCTCCCTCTCAACTTCGTCTAGCAGTTCTTCATGTGGTAATTAAATCTTACTTTTACCGCCCTTTTGATCCGTCAGACCCATCCACTTCAACCAAAAGTGGTTTCTAAACTTGCAAATCTGGATCTATCTTGTTCTGCATCTCATATCATGCCAAGTATATTCACTTATGCTTCACAACTAGTTAGATTCATCACTTGTACTTATTCTTGGATTCGTACAAATCTGGAACCAACTCTCATCAAATAAGTGAATGTCTTCGCACTACGAGGTCAATGTCTTCAAACTGATTTATATTCAAAATCTTCTAAGAATGCATATGACCTCTGCCCCTTCCCTCGCACCTCTAATGCTGTCATAGGTACATGTCCGTGGGAAAATCCCTTGGTTCTCATAGTCTGCATTCGTTTGTAGAATTCTTACAGTGGCACATCAATTCTCCTAAAGCCAGTTCCTGTTTGACCAGCAGACGGAAGCCATTCACAGTCTTGAAGCCTTTTAGCTTGATACAATGGCCACTGAGAAATCAGCTAGGAAGGGCGGTAGACAACGCCGTGGGAATACAGCCAAGGACCTGCCACCAGATCTCTTTGAAATGTACAAGACATATCCTAAGGAAACCTACGGAGAACGCAAGAATCGAATCCAATGGATTCGAAGATATTGGGCAGAGGAATGGTACAAATACAGATTTGTAACTACCGAATATGCTGAAAAGAACGCCATCAAGGCCCCTGGGGAGATATTGTATACAAAGGTCTTCATCCCAAGTCCAAGTCTGAAGCCATAGCTCAAGGCTTCTATCCTTGCATGGTCCATGGACCGCAACCAGACAGTGCCGACCCATCATCTCTGCTGTGGTGTCGTGAAGACAATCTCTTCAAGCACAATTTCCAGTTTGCAAAGGAGTCTGCTGCAAAGAACAAGAAGGACCTGGGACTCAATTTCAACCCTGGCCCGTCTGCTCCAAGGGCTGATGGCACACGTGATGCCAATCCCAATGAAATCGTCCCCTTCTACAACCTTGAAGTCCTCATTGATGACCCACAAGTATAGGGGATCTATCATAGTCCTTTCGATAAGTAAGAGTGTCAAACCCAGTGAGGAGCAGAAGGAAATGATAAGCGGTTTCCAGCAAGGTATTCTCTGCAAGTACTAAAATAAGTGGTAACAGATAGTTTTGTGATAGGATAATTTGTAACGAGCAACAAGTAACAAAAGTAAATAAAGTGCAGCAAGGTGGCCCAATCCTTTTTGTAGCAAAGGACAAGCCTGGACAAACTCTTATATAGAGAAAAGCGCTCCCGAGGACACATGGGCATATCATCAAGCTAGTTTTCATCACGCTCATATGATTCGCGTTCGGTACTTTGAGAATTTGGTATGTGGGTGGACCGGTGCTTGGGTACTGTCCTTACTTGGACAAGCATCCCATTTATGATTAACCTCTATTGCAAGCATCCGCAACTACAACAAAAGTATTAAGTTAAACCTAACCATAGCATGAAACATATGGATCCAAATCATCCCCTTACGAAGCAACGCATAAACTAGGGTTTAAGCTTCTGTCACTCTAGCAACCCATCATCTACTTAATACTTCCCAATGCCTTCCTCTAGGCCCAAATAATGGTGAAGTGTGTCGGTGTACTAGAATAGGGGTACCCTAGTACCCCGAACTTGTGCACGGGCAATTGCAGCACCCCGCGGCAAGGCTTGCCGGGCGAACGCCAAGATCCTCCAAGGTTCCCTTGGAGCCATTCAAGAACAAAGTATTTAAGCTCAGGAGACAAGGCCCCGGCAAGAGGAGCTTGCCGGGAAGGCCAACCGAGGCACTCCAAAGAACTTGCCGCGACGCGCCACGCGCTCCGGCAAGGCAACAAGGCCCCGGCAAGAGGAGCTTGCCGGGAAGACCAAACAAGGTACCTCGAGGCCCGGTGAGCGACAAGCTTTCGGACCCGACAAGATAACAACAACGGCAAGGCGCTTGCCGCGGCAGGCGGCCACTCTGTGCCCACGCTCCAGCGCATCCACCAACGTGTCGCTCTGGGGGCCTCTCCAGGCGCGCGTGGCGGGAGGCTGTGCAGCCAGCGGTGCGCAGTGGCATGCGAAGCTGACAAGATCGCCGTCGTGGCGAACGGTGGCGCCCCTAACGGTCCTTTTCTGCACTGTTTGGGCGACTCAGACGGGCCTTTAATGCCCTTGTCCCCTGCCGTCAGGGTTAGGTAGGGTGCACTGTACAAGTAACTGTACCAACCACCCCACTTTTTACATTTGTACCCTTCTCTGCGTTGCCACCTGTCGGTGACCCCTTTAGCGTATAAAAGGAGGCCCATGCGCAACGTAGCGGGGGGTTCGGTTAGGTTCGACTCATTCGTAACCCAGAAAGACACTACACTCTCGCGCTAGAGCAAGAACAGAACAGAACCAGACAAGTAGCAGTAGGAGTGTTATCTCTCCGGAGAGCTCCGAAGCTGGGTAAACTGCTCGTGTGCTTCGCCTCGATCTGCTCTTCGTGCGATCTCCGCCCCCCGCCGAACCGAAAGGGGCCCGGTCCGTCGGCCCCATAGGTGTTCGAGGATCAGTTTCCCCGACATCTTTGGCGCGCCAGGTAGGGGGCGTCGAGATTGTGTGAACCTGATCCGGCGTTCACACGAGCTAGATCTTCATTCTCTTCATCAACATGCCACCGAAGAAGAAGACTTCGGCGGCAGCCGCTCCATCCACGTCACTTCCGCCACCGTTGGAGCAAACGGGTGGTGGAATGGACGCCGGCGGAAGAATGGACGTCGACGAGGAAGCTCATGATGCCGCCAGGTCCAAAGACAAGGCTGTACAAGCCTCGGCGACTGTACATGTTCCGCGCCATTCTCAGGAGGCGCAAGATCAACAGCGTCATGGCACTCGCAGTGCCATACGCGTGATAGGCCAAGACCAAGCTGGTGGATCTCGGGGCGCTCAAGACCAGCATGCACACCAGCATGTTGGCACGAGCGGGGCACGGTCGCCTGGACGGGATACTGCTCCTTCTAACATAGTTAGAAGTTCGAGCACGTCCCGCTCCTCGCGTCGTCCGCCACTGCCACCCACCACTCCAGCAGAAGCTTTGGCGCGAGCTCAACTTCTCCTAGATTACCCTCCGACGTCGGACAAGATCGACGAATGGAGGGCCACGATTCAGAGTCTCATCAGCTACGCCAACGGTGACACTCCATGGCGGCCGAGCGCGTCGCCGCCGTGGCAGGGTTGCCGGGCGCGAGCCGGTGGCGAAGAAACGGGTGGAGGTGCAACTACCATGCAATCACCGCCCCGAAGGCCAAGATCGCCGACTCGCCGGATCCACCTCGACAGCGACTCCACTGCATCGTCGGATCCACGAGATCAGCGCCAAGTCCTTCATGATCGGCAACAAGAAGACGCTCGAACTCGCATCGAGCGCCAAAGAGAAGCGCGGCGTCAATCCGACAAGCGCGCTGGGCCCTCTGATGACATGCATGCGCCAGGGGAACCAGGCGATCTGCCGTATGCGGTAGGTTGCCCTGCGTTCACTCGTGAGCTGCGGCAAGTCCAGTGGCCCAGCACGAAAAACTTCAAGCCAGACGTACCGGAGAAGTACGACGGCAGGATGCATCCATCAGAGTTCGTCAGCATCTACACCATCGCGGTGCAGGCTGCTGGGGGATCTTGGCAACTACTTCCCGCTGGTGCTCAAGCCCAACATCAGATCTTGGCTCATGCACTTGCCGGACAACTCAATATCCTCTTGGGCTGATCTGTGCCATCAATTCGTCAGCGCCTTCACAGGCGGACACAAGCCTCATGGCCAGGAGAGTGATCTTCATCTGCTCGCCCAGAAGGAAGGAGAGCCCCTGCGCAAGTACATTCAGAGATTCAGCAGTGTGCAGCACAACATCCCAGACGTCCACCCTGCCGCGGTGATCAGCGCGTTCCATCAGAACGTGCGGAACCGCAGGATGCGGGAGGAAATGGCGATGTGCAAGATCAGGGACGTCAGTGAGTTATATGCACTAGCCGACAAGTGTGCACGTGCTGAGGAAGGGAGGAGACTCCCCGGAGAGAATATAGGAGCGAGAGGATCTGACAGTGAGGATGCTACCCCGCCAAGGAAAAACCGGCGGCGGAACAAAAGAAGGAGGAAAGGCAAAGAGGTGCTAGTTGTTGAGCAGTCCGGCAACGGTGGTGGCGCCAAGGAAGCCAAAGCTGGTGACTCCAGCAAGGAGGTTACCGCGGAGGTGGCGGTCGCCGACAAGCAGGACGACACCAACAAGCAGTATTGCAAGATCCACCGCACCAAGGGCCATGATCTCCAGAACTGTAAGAAAGTCGAGCAGCTTGTTGAGCAATAGAAAGCTGAATACGAGCGGCGCGACAAGGAGAAGGCCCAGGAAGGTGCTGGGGGATCTGGCAAGAAACGTCCCGGTCGAGGAGGACGCCGCGGCAAGGCCAAGCAGCGGCAAGGAGACAGACCTCCCCGCGGCCGCGACAAAGATGAAGATGACAACGACGATGAAGACATGGATGACGAGGAGACTGATGAGCAGGAGTTCCAGAAAGCCACAGAGGTCCCGTGCGTTGACGGTGGTGCTTCTCTGCATACCTCGCACCGTCAGCTCAAGCAGTGGGTGCGGGAAGTTAATGCAGTAGAACCACCCATCGAGTCACGCAAGCCTCTGAAATGGTCCGGCACGCCTATCATCTTTGATATTGAGGACCACCCGGATCGCATAACTGCGGTCGGGTTCTTGCCGATGTTGGTTTCACCAACAATCCGCAACCTCAAGGTCACTAAGATGCTAGTTGATGGCGGGGCCGGCTTGAACCTGATCTCCTCCGCGGTGCTCCAGAAACTCCAGATCCCCGACAGCGAGCTCGAAGAGACCGGTACATTTCTAGGAATCAACCCGGGAAGGAGCAAGCCGAAGGGAAAGATCGCATTGCCGGTAACATTTGGCAGCAAACTGAACTTCAGGACTGAGAGGGTCACATTTGATGTTGCCGACTTTCCATTACCTTACAATGGAATCCTTGGCCGTCCGGCACTCGCCAAGTTCATGGCAGCCACTCACTATGCGTACAACGTACTGAAAATGCCAGGCCCGATAAGTGTCATCTCTATCCCTGGCGACAAGAAGGATGCTCTTATCTGTGCCGACAAGATCTACCGGGAAGCAGTAGCCGCAGCAGAACGCAAGACACTTGCCGCTGAAGCTCCCGGGGGGAAGAAGAAGACCAAGTCCGGCAAGAGCTCTGATGCCCACTCCGGCAAGCGCACCTCTTTGGAGTGCTGCGCTACCGTCGAGGATGCACCATCGAGCTCCACCGGCAAGTGTAAGAAGGCAATGGCAGCTCCACCTGAGACCAAGAAGGTGTCCGCCAAGGAGGATGGTGCTGGTGGTACCTTCACCATCAGCGCCACTCTTGACCCCAAATAGGAAAGCGCGCTCGTTGCTTTCCTGCGGGCGAATGTCGACGTGTTTGCATGGCAACCGTCTGATATCCCCGGTGTTCCCAGGAAAGTAATTGAGCACCACCTTGCCATCTGTCCTCATGCACGGCCCGTCAAGCAGAGAGTCAGGAAGCAGGCAGTGGAGCGCCAAGAATTCATCACAGAAGAAATCAAGAAGTTGGAAGCAGCAGGCCTTGTCAGAGGAGTGCTCCATCCCATGTGGTTGGCCAATCCTGTTGTTGTGCGCAAGGCTAACGGGAAATGGAGACTTTGTATTGACTTCACTGATGTTAATAAAGCTTGTCCCAAAGACCCATTTCCCTTGCCGCGCATTGACCAGATTGTTGACTCCACAGCCGGATGTGATTTGCTTTCATTTCTTGATGCATACTCAGGATACCATCAGATCTTCATGGCAGAAGAGGATGAAGAGAAAACCGCATTTATCACCCCGTGCGGCACGTACTGCTTCGTATGGATGCCTTTCGGTTTGAAGAATGCTGGTTCAACATTTGCAAGGGTAGTCTACCATGCTTTTGAGCCGCAAATGCACAGAAATGTGGAAGCTTACATGGATGACATAGTGTGTCAAGAGTAAGAACAGGGCGACCCTGATTCAAGATTTAGACGAGACATTTGCAAATCTGCGCAAGATCAACCTCAAGCTTAACCCCGAGAAGTGCGTGTTTGGAGTCCCTTCCGGCAAGCTTCTCGGGTTCTTCGTCCCTCAGCGGGGAATTGAAGCCAATCCCGACAAGATCAAGGCCATTGAGCAGATCGAAGCACCAAAGCGCGTCAAGGATGTACGAAGGCTTGCCGGTTGCGTGGCTGCTCTCAGCAGGTTTATCTCTAGATCTGCTGAGCGCGCCCTGCCATTTTTCAAAATTTTGAAAAAGGCAGGTCCAATGAAATGGACTCCGGAGGCGAAGGCTGCGCTGCAGGACTTGAAGACATACCTGTCCTCCACTCCAACACTTGTCGCACCTAAGCCGCAAGAGAAGTTGCTGCTGTATATAGCGGCAACCAATCAAGTGGTTAGTGCTGCGTTAGTGGCGGAGAGAGAGGCAGATGATGAGCCAGCAACCACGGCAGACGCATCCAGCGACAAGCAGGGGGCTTCGCCGACAAGCTCTGGTCCCGACAAAGATGGATCTGCGCAGGAGCATGATAAGATGCAGAAGACAATGGTGCAGCGTCCAGTTTACTTTGTCAGTTCCCTTCTACAGGGGGCTAGATCAAGGTACTATGGTGTGCAGAAGTTGCTTTTTGGCCTCCTCATGGCCTCGAGAAAGCTGCGCCATTACTTCCAAGCACATGAAATCACAGTCGTCACTCGCTTTCTGCTAAAGAGGATACTGCAAAATCCAGAAGCAACAGGCAGGATTGTCGAGTGGGCGCTGGAACTGTCAAGCTTTGGCCTCAAGTTTGAGAGCACTTCAACTATCCAAAGCAGAGCATTGGCAGAGTTCATAGCAGAGTGGACGCCAACCCCAGATGAAGAAATTCCAGAGACGAGCATCCCCGTCAAAGAGGCAAGCAGAGAGTGGCTGATGTACTTTGATGGTGCCTTCTCGCTGCAAGGCGCTGGTGCGGGCGTGCTGCTTGTCGCACCCACCGGAGAGCACCTCAAATACGTAGTCTAGATGCACTTTCCCAAGGAGCAAGCAACCAACAATACTGCAAAGTATGAAGGATTGCTTGCCGGTCTCAGAATCGCAGCAGACCTTGGGATCAAGAAGCTCATTGTCAGGGGTGACTCACAGCTTGTCGTCCGCCAAGTGAACAAGAACTACCAGAGTCCATTGATGGAAGCATATGTTAATGAAGTGAGGAAGCTAGAAGAGCACTTTGACGGCCTACAGATGGAACATATCCCAAGAGCTCAGAATGACATTGCTGATGGCCTGTCAAAGTGCGCTACACTAAAGTTACCTGTGGAACCAGGGATCTTTGTGCTCAAGTTGACTCAACCATCCGTAACACCCTCAACTGGACAAAGCAAGAAGAGGAAGTTGGTTTCTGGCGACTACTTTCCGGCAGAGCTCCCCAAAGCCGCCGCCAAGAAAGTCCCCAAGATCATCACCAAGAATGCTGAGGGGCAGTCTGCTCCGGCAAACCTTATGGTTTGTTCCATTGAAGCAGACGCTCCCGACAAGTTTTGCTCCGGCAAGCTTGCCGGGGAACATCAAGCTCCGGCAGGGCCGCAAGTCCTTGCCATAGAAGTGGATGTTCCCGCAGCAGCAGATGTGCCTTTAGTCCTTGTTGTCGAGCCACAAGCTCCAGCATGGGCACAGCAGATTGTCCATTTCCTTTAGACAGGAGAACTTCCTGAAGAGCAAGAAGAAGCGGAAAGAGTAGCCCGGCAGTCAAGTATGTACCAGTTTGTCAATAGCATACTGTACAGAAGAAGACTCAACGGTGTGAAATTGAAGTGTATTTGCCGGGAAGATGGACAAAAGCTGTTGGCAGAGATACATGGAGGCATACGTGGCCACCACATAGGCGCAAGGGCACTTGCCGGCAAAGCTTTCCGGCAAGGCTTCTTTTGGCCGACAGCCCTCCAGGATGCAACTGTACAAGTAACCAAGTGTGAAGCGTGCCAGTTCCACTCCAAATAGATACACCAGCCAGCTCAAACTCTCCAGACGATCCCTTTATCCTGGCCATTTTCGGTCTGGGGGCTCGATATCCTCGGCCCTTTCCCCCGAGCTGTCGGGGGCTTTGAGTACTTGTACGTCGCAATCGACAAGTTCACAAAGTGGCCGGAAGTGCAGCCAGTGAGGAAGGTGACAGCACAGTCAGCAGTCAAGTTCTTCAGGTCAATTGTTTGCCGTTTCGGGATCCCTAACAGGATCATCACCGACAACGGCACGCAATTCACGAGCCGCACCTTCATGCAGTACGTCCAAGACCTTGGCGCCAAGGTCTGCTTAGCTTCTGTTGCTCATCCGAGAAGCAACGGTCAAGCAGAGAGGGCAAATGCTGAAGTGCTGCGCGGGCTCAAGACCAGAACTTTCGACATGCTGCGCAAGTGCGGAAGAAACTGGATCGAGGAGCTACCGGTGGTTCTTTGGTCTATCAGAACGACGCCAAATCGAGCCACTGGCCAGACACCTTTCGCTCTAGTCTGCGGAGCAGAGGCAGTTCTCCCCATGGAACTTGTATACAGATCGCCTCGAGTGCTCGCTTATGATGAGTTTGAGCAAGAACAACTGTGACAAGACGATGCGCTGCTCCTTGAGGAAGATCGTCTTCAGGCTGCTGTACGAGCTGCTCGATACCAGCAAGCTTTGTGCCGCTACCATAGCCGCAAAGTTAAGGCCAGAAGCTTCGAGGAAGGCGGCCTTGTTCTTCGGCACGTTCAGTCTGCCAAGAATTCCAACAAGTTGACGCCAAAGTGGGAAGGCCCTTATCGGGTGAGACAAGTCACAAGGCCCGGCGCTGTCCGCCTTGAGACCGAAGATGGCATTCCGGTGAGCAACTCCTAGAACATAGAACATCTTCGTAAGTTTTTCCCGTAGGGCGCGGTTGCCGGAACCCCGTTCCGGCAACCACCTTTTGTACAAGTCTTGCCGCTATTGCATGTAATCCTTTGTACAAAGCCGGGCGCAGATCCCGTGCATAAAAAGAACACCATGTGCTCCGCACAACTTGTCCATTTCATGCATTAGTTTCTTTCTCGCATGCGTTATCTGACACTTTGTGCAGCACCTACATCCGGTAAGCAGTAACGAGCCGAAGGGCTCCATATCGTTATTTTCTCTTCTTTCTTCTTTTTCAACAAAGGAAAAGAAGGTTCCCTCGCACACATGTTTGTCGGGGGGAAGGAGAAGATTGTGGTATGGACCGGGCGTCGTTCAAGCGAAGTCTTGCCTTGCCGGGAAGCAAACGACAGAAAAGCTAAGTTGCCAAAGTTTGAGCAATCCGTTTTTAAATTTTTGAGTTATCTTCCTCGAACGACCCTGCTTTATATGGAAAACCTGTGCGCGGAGGAACCAACTCGTGGCTAGTTGCGCCCTTACTTTGTTTCGAGTCCGCTCAACAGCTTAAGTGTGCTGCATCTAGTCGCGACAAGGTTTCTTGTCGGAAGCAGCGCCGCCAGCAGGCTGCTGAAGTTCCGCACTCAGCGCTCGCGGCTCGGGTGCCTGCGCCGACAAGTTCCCTAGAAGCGTAGGGTAAAAACATACGAAGGAAGGAATCTAGTAGAGGAAATAACATAGCAATTGATAACAGAAATAAAGTTATATTACAAGATAACTTGTCGCAGCTCTAACATAATGTTTTCATAACATGATTAGCAGCGGCAAGGGAAAAGAAGAAATGGACGGCCTAGTCTACGCGTCCGCCCTCGACCCTCTTGATCTCGCTCACCTTGTCCACAATGGGTGCGACAAGGGCCTTGAGTGCATCCAGATCGGCGTCAGGCGGCAAGGACCTGAGGACGTTGGTGAAGCTGAGGCCTGGATTGCGGAAGGCCACCTTCATCAGCACCTTCTGGAGAACCCCGGCGCAGATTTTGCGTGACTCGTCGGCCAGCTGCTTCGGGATCCTCTCCCGGAGCCGCTGGAGTGCCGTCGCCATGCCCTTGAAGAACAGGCTGAGCTTGGCGCTGGGTTGAAGACTCTCATCGGAAGGATACCCAAAGTCCTCCATCCCCAGCTACTCCAGCTCCTCGTTGATGACTACGGCAATGTTCACCAGACCCTCGGTCCAGTGCTCCATAGTGTCTCTGAACGAGTTCTGGGTAACTGCAATGCTCTCCAGCAGCGCCGCGTCAGCCTTGACCTTCTCCGACAAGGTCTTCTCTCGCTCCTTGGCGGCCTCCAGCGTCTGCGTCAGCGTGGCCAGCTTCAGCTCCAGGTCTGCTTTGGAATCCTTGGTGGCGCTGAGCTCCTTGCCCCTCTCAGCGAGAAGACCTTGCAGCTCACCATGGGCGGCAGCATCCTTCTCACGCTCACGCTTGAGCGCGGCAAGCTCCTCGCCGCTCTTCCCAATGTTGGCCTCCAGCTGCACCACCTTCTCCTCCAGCTCTTTCTTGGCGGCCTCTGTAATTGCTGCAGCGTCCTTTGCCTCCTTGAGCGCCCCGCCAAGTGCTTGCTCGCGCTCGGCGAGCTCTTCCTCGTAGCTGTCGAGGTTGGCCTTCCGCTGCACTAGTTCACCTTCTCGCACGGACTGCTTCTCGGCGGCCAGCCTTTGCTCCTCCTCAGCTTCGGCCTTCTCGAGAAGGAAGTCCGTGCGCTCCTCGTCGAGTCGCTCCCGCTCCTGCGCCAGGGACCGGAGAGCTTCTCGATTGTGGCCCCGGAGCTCCTCCGCGCGCTTCTCCATGTCAACTCCCGCCTTCGCGACAAGCACTTCCCGGGAAGCCAGATTGGCTTGCCAGGCGCGGTAGAGTGACAGCAGCTTCCGCAGTAGCTGCTCCTCCTCAGGCTCGCCGCTGCTGCTGCTGGGCGCGTCGACCAACGACAGTCCAGCAGAGGCGAGCACCTCCCCGTCGAAAGTTTCCCCCTCGACCAGCGCCCTGGAGCTCGATGCCCAGGGTAGCTTGATGAAGATATTGTCGCCGGCCTTTAAGTAGGCGCCGGGCTGGGGCTCCTCGGAGCCCGGCTCCGCAGAAGCGGCAGAGGGATCGGCGGTCGGCGCAGCGCCTGACGCTCCTGCGGCCTCAGGGTCGTCAGTGCGATCGCCCGACCCCTCGCCGGCTTCTGCAGCGGCAGCCCTGGCGGCCTCCTCGCCGGTGGTCTCATCAGCACTGGCCCTTTCCTCGCCGGCGCCCTCTGTCTCCATTGGCTCAGTAGCAGAGGGGTCTGAAAATCGAAGAAGGGAGAAAAATCAATCAAAAATCGAAGAGAAGAAAATCAGAAGAAGAAGAACCCAAGGGAAAGTTTTTGGACAAGTGAATTACCTGCGCCAAGATCTGCAGTTGCGGTCTCGGTCGCCGCAGGATCGATGGTGCTGTCCCTTGCCGGAGAGTTCTCCCTTGCCGGAGAGTGCTCCCTTACAGGGAACCCCTCCCTTGGCGGCGTAGTCGAAGCAGATGGCACTTCGGGACCAGCTTCCGGGCGCTCCTGATGTGGCTGCTCTGCTCCTACACAAATCAACAAGCAAGATATCAACAAAGGAAAAAGCATTCAAGCGCACCCGACAGCAGAAGGCTAAACTATGAACTTACGCTGGGGGCTGCGCTGGGGGCTGCTTTGAGGAGTGATTGCCGGGTCCGTCAAGGTGGTCTCGGACCCACCTCCTGCTGACACGATGGGGTCATCCTCGATGACAATCACCGCGGCCTTGGCCCTCTTTGCCGCTCTCTGGGCCAACGTCCTGAAAAGAAAGGAGTCCAGATTGGACCAAGTCAGATACAAGATATAAACAGCAAGATTGAAGAACTACAAGAGCACCAAAGCAACTTACTCTTCTTCCTCCTCGTCGGAGCTGAGCGCGGAAAGATCGAAGTCCGGCCCTCCTCCAGTGCGGTGAGGCGGAGGAGTAGGATCCCTTGCCCGCTTGGCGGGGGTGATGGCGGTAGCCCGGGAAGATCCCGCTCCAGTTGCCGCTGTTGCGTGAGGTGCTCCCGTGGCAACATTGCTTGCCGCGGTAGAGCGCGTCGCACGGCTCGGTGGCTGTTGACCCGGCTGCCGCCCCGCTGCGTCCCCGGCCCTGCGAAGGCGCCTTCTTGGCGAGGCCGGGGGCTCCGCCTGCGGCAAGTTTTCTAAAGGCTCGGGCTCCTCCTCGCCGGCCTCGCTCGGCTCGGCTTCGGAACCGGCGGGCTCCTCCTCGCCAATGAACTCCGCGCGCTCGGCAAGGTTTGCCGCCTCCGCAGCCTCCGCCTCCTCCACAGTGAACCCAAACACGCCCGCGGCAGCTGCGGCCGCAACCTCTTCTTCCCTAGTGGCGATGCGCTGTAGCTCCTCGTCGGTGGTGTCACGGGTGAGGCTCTTCTGCTCGTCAGCGTGGACCGGCACTTCTTCCAAGTTGTCGAAGAACGCTTGCACGACGTCATCCGTAGGCTCTTGCCAAGTTGGAACGATTCCGTGTGAATCACACAACGACATCATGGCGCGGATCCGGTCAAGCGAAGAATTGTTGCATAATGAGACAACGCCCCTCGGCAGCATGAATGGGTGCTGGGGGTCGCATTTGAACAACTCCAGGAGCATTGCATCCAGCTCCAAGACGGTGAAGTTGTAGTTGAGGCTCGGCCGCAGCCTCATGATGTCCGCCGAGTTCTTGAATTCCCAGGCGGGCCTCCCCCTCTCCTGCAGGGGGGCGATGCGGCGGCGGAGGAAATCTGCGCCTACAGCGCCTACAGTGAGCCCGGCAAGCCTGAGGCGAAGGATCCTAGTAATGGCGATCTTCAGCCTCTCATCTTCCGGGGCCACGTTGCTCCAGTCATTGCTGCGCACTATTGGAGTTTGGCGCACGACGGTGAAGGGCTGCGGATTCTCCTCGACAATCCAGCACCACTCCGCTCTCCACTCATCCCACTTGCTGCGGAGCTCACCCTCCAAGTACGCCTCCTTCTTGCCGACTCTCGAGATCCAGGCGATCCCTCCGGCAAGCGGCTCCCCTCTCTCTACCCGAGGTATGAAGTAGTGGCGGAAAAGGGCAACACTGGGGTGGACTCCGACAAAGTTTTTGCACAAATGTGTAAAAACTGCCATGGTCAGAACGGCGTTGGGGGTGAAGTCAAGGAGGCGGAAGCCGTATGTGTTCATGATATCGCAGAAGAACTCCGAGAAGGGCAGGCAGAGCCCGCAATAGAAGAATAGTGCGAAGAATGGGTACCCGTTTGGAGCCAGCTCCGAAGCAGCGGCCGGGAGTACCCTCGTGCGCGGATGCGCACGCGTCTCCGTCGCCCAAAAGAGGTAGAAGTACTCCCTCAGCTCCTGGACGCCGAGCTGAGGGGAGAAGATCGCCCGCTCCTTCCGCAGCGCCGCGAGCCGCTGCGCCTCGGCCGACTTCACGCCCTTTCCCTTATCGGCTTTCGGGGCCATGGCGGAGGTGGTGAGGGAGGTCGACGGCGTGGTGATGCTGGTGGCAATGGGGGGCGGAGCGCTGCTCTCTCGGCTTCGAGAAGAAGGGGGGAGCAGCGGAGGTTCTTGAAGATGGAGTAGCAGCAACCAGCGAGGGGGAACGAACTGCCCATGTTTCCTCTGCTTATAAAGAGGGACGGGGCGGATGTTTCGCCCTTCCGAATAAACAACCACCCACGATCTCTCCCACGATGCCGCATTCAACACGTGCCGTTATGGGAGAGCGCGGTGGATATGGAGCGAGATTCGGTGTGGCCCAGTCCGCGTGTGCCCGTGCCCTGTCTTGGGCCTGGCCCAACAGCGCTCGGCACCGTGTCTGGCCCAGGCCCGGGGGCTCCTGTCGGTGTACTAGAATAGGGGTACCCTAGTACCCCGAACTTGTGCACGGGCAGTTGCAGCACCCCGCGACAAGGCTTGCCGGGCGAACGCCAAGATCCTCCAAGGTTCCCTTGGAGCCATTCAAGAACAAAGTATTTAAGCTCAGGAGACAAGGCCCCGACAAGAGGAGCTTGCCGGGAAGGCCAACCGAGGCACTCCAAAGAACTTGCCGCGACGCGCCACGCGCTCCGGCAAGGCAACAAGGCCCCGGCAAGAGGAGCTTGCCGGGAAGACCAAACAAGGTACCTCGAGGCCCAGTGAGCGACAAGCTTCCGGACCCGACAAGATAACAACAGCGGCAAGGCGCTTGCCGCGGTAGGCGGCCACTCTATGCCCACGCTCCAGCGCATCCACCAACGTGTCGCTCTGGGGGCCTCTCCAGGCGCGCGTGGCGGGAGGCTGTGCAGCCAGCGGTGCGTAGTGGCATGCGAAGCTGACAAGATCGCCGTCGTGGCGAACGGTGGCGCCCCTAACGGTCCTTTTCTGCACTGTTTGGGCGACTCAGACGGGCCTTTAATGCCCTTGTCCCCTGCCGTCAGGGTTAGGTAGGGTGCACTGTACAAGTAACTGTACCAACCACCCCACTTTTTACATTTGTACCCTTCTCTGCGTTGCCACCTGTCGGTGACCCCTTTAGCGTATAAAAGGAGGCCCATGCGCAACGTAGCGGGGGGTTCGGTTAGGTTCGACTCATTCGTAACCCAGAAAGACACTACGCTCTCGCGCTAGAGCAAGAACAGAATAGAACCAGACAAGCAGCAGTAGGAGTGTTATCTCTCCGGAGAGCTCCGAAGTTGGGTAAACGGCTCGTGTGCTTCGCCTCGATCTGCTCTTCGTGCAGCAGTAGGTGTTCGAGGATCAGTTTCCCCGACAAAGTGGTATGTAGTCGATGTTCACATAACACCACTAGAGGAGAGACAACATACATCTCATCAGAATATCGAACGAATACGAAATTCACATGACTACTAATAGCAAGACTTCTCCCATGTCCTCAGGAACAAACGTAACTACTCACAAAGCATAAACATGTTCATAATCAGAGGGGTATTAATATGCATATAGTATCTGAACATATGATCTTCCACCAAATAAACCAACTAGTATCAACTATAAGGAGTAATTAACACTACTAGAAACCCACTAGCACCAATCCCGGACTTGGAGACAAGAATTGGATACAAGAGATGAACTAGGGTTTTGAGAGGAGATGGTGCTAATGAAGATGTTGATGGAGATTGCCCTCTCCCGATGAGAGGAGCGTTGGTGATGACGATGTCGATGATTTCCCCCTCCGGGAGGGAAGTTTCCCCGGCAGAACAGCTCCCCAGAGCCCTAGATTGGTTCCGCCAAGGTTCCGCCAAGTGGTGGCGGAGTTTCGTCCGAGAAGATAGCTTGTTATTTTTTCCCATCGAAAGACTTCATATAGCAGAAGATGGCCACCGGAGGGCCACTAGGGGGCCCATGAGGTAGGGGCGCGCGCCCAGGGGGTAGGGCGTGCCCCCCACCCTCATGGGCAGGGTGTGCCCCCCTGGTGAATTTCTTCTGCTGAGTATTTTTTATATATTCTGAAAACGTCTTCCGTGAAGTTTCAGGACTTTTGGAGCTGCGCATAATAGGTCTCTAATTTTTGCTCCTTTTCCAGCCCAGAATCCCAGCTGCCGGCATTCTCCCTCTTTATGTAAACCTTGTAAAATAAGAGAGAATAGGCATAAGTATTGTGACATAATGTGTAATAACATCCCATAATGCAATAAATATCGATATAAAAGCATGATGCAAAATGGATGTATCACTCATCACTTACATAACTGTACAGGGGGCTACGGTGGACCACTCAGCCGACGATGTAGATTCTGAAGATGCGCCAGCACCACCAAAGCAGAAGCCAAAGAAGTCAAAGGCTTCGAAGCCCTGTGCTGCACCAAAAGCTTCATGTGCGAAGCCATTGGCCACTGCACCTCCTGAACCCAGTGTGCAATCTGAAGATCTTTCTCGTGTCTCAAAGAAGACGGAGAAGCCCAAGAAGAAAAAGCCCATGAAGATTTCTGGGCATGAACTTACACTTGCTGCCGTTCTGCGGAACAAAGATGAAACCATTGATCTGTCCAGCGATGATGAGGTTGCGATGAAGCCCTTGAGCAGCTGATCAAGAGCAAGCAAGAGGCAGAGATCTTCAACGATCTGCCCCTCTTTGACATTGACATTTTTAACAATTTCATTGATGAATGGTTCAATGATCAAAGCCTCAGCATTGATGATCTTGCCAATCAGCATAAGCATCATGTTTCATGGAGTCATTGCAAACGAACCGGCCGTGGCTCAGAAAACCGTCGAGCTGAAGAACAAATTTGATTATGAAAAGGCGCAGTTCAAGAAGAACATGGCAAAGCTCGGTGTGGCAGAAGTTCAAAGCTTCAAGGTGATGATGAGTGAGATCAAGGAGCAGTTTCACAAGAAACGCAAGGAAGCTAAAGGTTCAAAAGAGCGGACGAAATACTTCGCTGAGAAATGTGTTCGAGCACACAATGAGGCTGAGAAGCGCAAGGCTCTGGGGCGTCCTGGTATCGATCCCAGAATGGCTGCCAAACAGAAGAAGAAGTCTGTTGCGGCACGCACTGAAGCACCAAGGCAGGAAGCACCTAGCATTGTCTTCCCCGGCAGGATGACAGGCTTGAAGCCTAAGGTCCCCTCAGCAGCTTCAGAACTGAAGAAGACTAGGGCAGCTGAAGCCGAAGCCAAGAAGCGCAACAAGAATGCCTCTGATGGTGCTCCATCAATAAAGAAGCCGAAGACAAAGTCTTCGCAGAAAGAGCGTGCTGCTGCCACAGAGCCACTTATTGTTGAGCCCATCTCAGTTGCATGTCTTGCCTCCTCCAACCAAGAGCGTCAACTTGTAGTTCATGAACCTGCCACCACAGAGGCTCCTGAAGATGAAGAAGTACCAGCTGTTGACCCCATCACAGCTGAAGACATTGGTCATGAAGACAATGTAGAAGATGATGAAGTCCTTCCTCAGATCGAGCACCAATTGGTATCATCGCCCATTCTCACGAACAACAAGCTGATCAGCATTGGTCATCCCATGATGCCAATTGCTCAGGATGCTTCGTGGGCTGATCGGCCTCAACAAGAGACCCCAAGTAATGAAGACACACCTAGTACTCCACCACCTCAAGTCACCACTCCGGTGCTTGATGACGACTACATGGTCCAGACCACTCCATCACCACAGGCGTCGCCCGCACTCCACAGGCTTCGCAAAGACCCTAGGCCACAGGTCGCCATGTCAAGCATTCCAGAGGGAGAAGTGCAACAAAGCTCAGCAGCATGCGAAGTGTTTCCTGAAGCCACTCCTACTGTGAATGTCTTTGAGTCTAAATCCAAAGCTGCTCAAGACATTCTGGTTGCATCAGCCGAAGACGAAAGAAGAGAAGAAATAGTTGCCACACCCCCAGTCACTAAAGAAGTTGTTCTCGAGGAGAACGTGTTAGTGACTGACCCACCTATTAATGAATAGGAGGTTGAAAACATTGAGGCGGCCACAAACAACACTGCTGAAGCCAATGATGTTGTCATGGCTGAAAATACTGTGGCCTGTGAAGCTAATGTTGCACCTGAAGCTAGTGTGCAACCTGAAGCCACAGTCAATGCCGAAGCCGAAGTTCCACCCCAAGGCCTCACACTATTGTGCAGGAATTTGAGCGCGGCCAACTTCTCACTGTCAGATGGCATGTTCTGGTTCCTCCCACTGCTCCCGGACCACAATATGAATATCATGTGGAGCATAGGCCTCAGGTCCAGAAGCCAAAGCCCAGACTGCCAAGGTTTCCCGGTGCTACAACATCGCCAGGATCGTTCAGTGTGAACAGCTTCAGGGCACACAACACAATCTTTGACAGTGCCAAGAACCCGTACTCGAAGCCAAAGATCTCATCTGATCGCTTCTGGAGCTTTCAGCAGCGCAATTATTACTCATGTATATTATACAATCAAGGGTGGATCATTCCTCACATGCCCCTGGATTGTGAAGCCATTGTTGGACTACCCTGCTTGGAAGAAGCTCTAGAATGTTTCAGAGATGTTGGCCTTCTGCAGTTTGTCACTGACAAAGAGCATCGGAACAAAGAGCTTCTGCTGCAGTTCTATGCTACTCTTCACATTCATTGCTACAACATGGATCTGAAGACTTGGGTCCTTGAGTGGATGACAGGTGATGTGCACCATGAAGCCAAAGCTCAAGATATCATTGATCTTACTTCCCTGCCCACTCCAGGTGAGTTCTATGAACCTGGTTGTCAGCTACACAGGAATGCATTGGAGAGCATATTTCAGAAGCCTGAGCCCAACAAGAGTCAGATGCTCAGCATGATGAAGCCACTGCCATAAGATGCAGAATATCCTAAGGAATTCTTTGTCGAAGACCTCGAGTATCTGCCCCGAACCATTTCTCACATTGTAAGGAGAACTCCATGGCCCGTCAAAGGACATTCTCCTGCAGCCAAGCTTGAAGGCACGATGAAGACATTGGTGTTCTATATTCTCAATGGCGTCAGCTTCAATGCTCAAGATTTCTTCATCAGGCAACTTGCTGCATCTGGAATTGATCTATTTGGCCGGAAGTTTTATGATCCATGGGTGATGCGCTTAATCAAGCTTCACTCTTCTGTCAACTATTAGCCCTCTGCGCGCAACCATCTTATCTTCTTGCCTGAGGTTGCACTACAAAAAAAGACACATCCGTGATATTTTGGGCCGAATGAATTTTTTTCTATTATACTTATGATACTTCTATGACAATAATTGTGACAAAACACGGTATCATCATAGATGTGGTGGGGTCCTACTTCCATAACAAAAAATCATGACAGAAAATGGGCTTTTCGTCCTGGGCGGGCCGGAGACGCGGCTACATGACATTCTTTGGGCCGTCCATGACGTAAAAAACCGTGGTAGAAGCGAGGGCGAGGAAAATATTGGGGTGTTCCCGGTTACGGTGGGTGGTCGAGGCCGAGCGATGCGCATTTCTCTCATACACGCACGCGCGTGGGTGCGAGGCATTGGGCTCTAACTGAACCCGAGCAATTGCACTGTAGGCTATGCGTTACTGAACCCGAGCGATCGATCGATGGCTGTTAACTGAACCCGATTGAGCGATTCCTTCGCTACTGCTGCTAACTGAAGCCGATTGATGCTGCCTCTGGATGAACAGTGAGCATTGCTGGGGGGTTTTGGATGAACAGTTCCCAGTGGGGGTGGATGAACAGGACCCCGATCGATCGAGCCGGTTGGGGCTGGATGAACAGGACCCCGTGGAGGGCTGGATGAACAGGACCACCCCGTGGAGGGCAGGATGAACAGTAGACAATGGAGGGCTGGATGAACAGTAGCCCGTGGAGAGGTGGTTGAACAGGAGCCCGTGGAGAGGGTTGGTTGAACAGTAGCTGGTGGAGTAGCGCGTGGTGGAGGCTGGATGAATAGGAGCCTGTGGATGAACAGTCGCAGGTGGAGGCTGGAGTAGGTCGACGGTAGATTAACAGTAGCCCGTGGAGGCTGTAGGGGGTCGACGGTGGAGATGAACAATATCCCGTGGGGTCCCGTTTTGCGGTACGCCACACCCCTCCCGATGAACAGGACCCCCGTTTCAACCGTAGCGCTCCAATACAAGTCCGTTTCCTCCGTTTTGCGGTACGCTACACCCCTCCCGATCAACAGGACCCCCATTTTGACTGTAGGAGGTCCGTTTCCTCCGTTTTGTGGTACGCCAGACCTGTCCCTATGAACAGGATCCCGTTTCGACCATGGCCGGTCGAACACAAGGCCGTTTGCTACGTTTTGTGGTACGGCAAGCCTCATTTCCATTGGCTATTCCGTCCAAGCCGGCTGGCTCCCACGCGTTCTGTTGCCTCCCGATGAACACGACGCATTCCGTTGCCTCCCCATGAACACGACGACGACACAGTTTCTCTGTTCTGACCCAGCCATGTACACGAGCCCTGGCCGTACGTACGCGCGAGTAGGCGTTCGAGACCCCGCCCGTATGTACGTACGTGGCCATATTTACTTTCTTGCACCCTCGCCGCTGTACGTACGTGTACATGCTACGTGCGCGCCTCTACTACGACATGTGCGCGCCTCTACATCGACCAGTATGTACGTACACGTTCGCGACCTGATTGACAACACTACGTACGCTTCGACCAGATGGGTCCCGACTGTCAGGCACTTCCTTGCGTGCGAAGATGTAGCTGGTGGGTCCCAGCAGTTAGGGGGGTGAATCATTTTTTTGCCCGGATGCAGTTCCTTGCGTGCGAAGATGTAGCTGGTGGGTCCCAGCAGTCAGGGGGAAACGTTTTTTCGTGAAATACGGTGGCCCGTCCAGTGGATCCCCACTGTCAGGTGGAGGAATAATTATTTTGCGCGTAATAAGGAGGCACTTCCTTGCTGCGGCCATGGACCCAGCTGTCAGCCTCTTCACGTACAGTCCATGTCCTATGGAAACCGTTCCTTGACCACGTTGACCACGCCGCGCCGAGAGCACCATGGCGGTGGATGACGGCGAGGCCTAGGAAGGGGACGACGCGGAGCCGGGGAAGACGCGGCAGTGGAAGCTCGCGCGGAGAGGAGTACGAGGGTTCAGTGGTTATGCTGCAGCGTGAGGCTGCCATCGCCGCAGAATAACAGGGGGTGTGGGTGAGTAGAGGGATGGCCAGGCCAGCTGTGGGAGTAGTAGGGAGCGGTGAGGCCTCCGCGGCATCACAGCCGTCCACGGGATGCAGGAGCACGCGGCACGACGGCGCTGGTTTGGGCGGCTGGAGCAAGAAGACCAGAGGTTGAAGAAGCACTATGGCGGTTGGATGGACATTGTACGGTCACTAGAGCTAGAATCATTCATATTGACTAAGTTGACAAAGCCCTCCGTCCCCGTCAACTTAGTAGGCCCACAAGTCAGCCTTCCACCAAGGTGGGTCCCAGCTAGTAGGGGGAGTATTCATTTTTTTCTGCGTAATAAGGAGGCACTTCTGATGGGTCCGAGCTGACAGCGGGGGGAACGTTTTTTTCGCGAAATATGATGACCCCTCTGGTGGGTCCCTGCTGTTAGGTGGAGGAATCATTATTTTCCGTGTAATAAGGAGGCACTTCCTTGCTGCGGCTGTGGACCCAGCTATCAGCCTCTCCACATACAGTACACTTCTGATGGAAGTCGTTCCTTGAACAAGTTGACCACGCCACGTTCCGTTGCATTCATGCGTCCATGGGCGTGGTGCGTCCCCACTGTCAGCCTCTCACGTACAGTCATCTTCCGATGACTCTCGTTTGTTGACCATGTTGACCACACCGTGCCGAGTGCACCAAAGGCCGATGGATGATGGCGAGGCCCCAGACTGGAACAACCCGGAGATGGAAGACGGGGCAGTGGAGTCGCAGATGGAGAGGAGTGGGAAACTTGACTCGTTCGGGTGCGCGACAGCACACCCGCGGTGCCGCCCACGGGAGACATGAGTAAGAACAGAGGTGGAAGAAGGAGCATGGCTGTTGGATTGACATCCAACGGTCCAGCTGCTAGAATCAGTTGTTGATTAAGTTGACAAAGCCCTGCGTACACGTCCGCTTAGTAGGCCCACAAGTCAGCCACCAAATCTGACGGGTCCTAGCTGTTAACGGGAGGAATAATTTTTTTCGCATAACAAGGAGGCACTTCCTTCCGTGTGAAGATACAGCCGGTGGGTCCCAGCTATCAGGTGGAGGAAACATTTTTTTCACCTTAATAAGGAGGAATTTTCCTTGTGTGCAAGCATGGACTTCGTGGGTCCCAGCCATCAAGCTCTCCATGTACAGTCCTCTTCCAATGACTCTCGTTTGTTTAACAAGCCGCACCGAGCATAGCGAGGCGATGGACGTCGGCGAGGCCTCGGACGGGAACGACTCGGAGATGGGAAGACGCGGCAGTGGAGTCACAGATTGAGTGGAGGAGAAATGTTATAACTAGTTCAGGTGTGGCGTGGGGCTGCAGTCGGTGGAGAATAACAGGAGGTGTGGAAGGGTGGAGGGATACCCTGGCTGACAGTGGGGTAGCGCTTCGCAGTGATGTGTGCTAAGCAGAGCCGCTAGCCGCCGGAGGCTAGACCAGGCGGTCCCGGCGACGCTGGAGGAAGAAGACGAGAGATTGAAGGTGTATGCCGACCAAGTTGACAACGCCCTTCGTAGGCTTCGACCTATTGGCCCACATGTCAGCCTGCAAAAATGTGGCATATATTTAACCCATGTTTTCTAGAATGTACAGTCCATTTGCTGGGCTGGGTGAACAAATAATTTCGCGTCAATGTGGCCCATTTATATTATCTAAGAAATCCCATCCCATTTGCACTTCCTTAAAATACACGAATTAGTTGGGCTCATTATATATATAATGTTATGTTAGAAGGAGCAATTAATATCAATAATAAACCGGAGAGGCACATTGTTTATATACATAATTAACAACTTAGCAAGTTATTGCTCAAAATAAAAAATGAGCGCGTTATTATTACATTGGTCCTTAAAATCTTCGCAAGCATTTGTGCGCAATCACCAGGATTTTCCTTGCCTGTGAGTCAAAAACAACCAGGATTTTCATTGCCAACTTCTGTTAAACATTTACTTTTATAAGTTAATAACACGTGGGATGTTTTTATAATGTATATATAAGTCTCTATAAAATATACGATAATAGTAATAATATAAATATATATAATGTGGTTAAAAAATACATTAGGCTGCCGATCTTTAAGAAAAAGCCCATAGGCCAGTATGGACCTCAAAAAATAAGTTGAAACCATTGTCACCGTATGTAGTGGCCTATGCATGTTAAAATACAAAACCTAGGCCTAGATGATACTTGTTCGCCCTCTGGAAAAAATGATACCAGATCCCCGAGCGAACTGGATTATAGAGGGGGCCGGCGGCACGACTGAAGAAGCACATCAGGAGCGATTTTCTTCTTCTTCAGTGGATGGCTCTCGATGGGGTTTTTACTTGCCTCTGCACCATACAACTTGTATTTTTAGCCTCCCAGTCCGTGGTGGACCAGCAATCCATTTGCTGGGCAGGCCAACCTACAGAAACCAGCGCTCAATTTTTCATCAAGCCCCCAAAACAACGCAGTACTATGTTTGTTTTGAGGCCGAAAACATTACGGCAGGGATTGAGCGAGGGAGGGGGCAAGACAGAGCAAAAAGATTAAAAAGAGCCGATGCGCCGTTGCTACCCTAACAAAGCAGGTGCAATTCTTCTCGGGAAGAAGGTGTGCCGTTGACACCCACACGTCACATACCCCACAGTACGCATACTAACAAGTTCACACCCAAGCACAACAGAAAAGGTAAACATTCGTATCAAACTCAGGTTCACAGGACACGTTCATATTCATAGCCAACATTCACTATCAACAACTCAAAAGATTCGTATATACACAAGTTCAGCATGTCTATGGATCCAAATGATTGATAGATCACACAACAATTAATATTCATAGATAATTCACAAAAAGATTCAGATATACACATGTTCAGTATGTTTATGCATCCAAATGATTGAGATCACAGCCAATATGATCCATGGACGAACTTTAATTACCTAGGGTACAGACTGTAAATGGTGTTCAGTCGAAGGTACTTCTTGCTAAAATTAATGCTTGTACGAGTAAACTTTCGAGTACATGAGAGGCAACACAGACAATCTGGACTTTGCTTGTAGGTTTATCCTCAAATAGTGGCCTCATGCCGAGGGAGGTTTGAGCAACTTGGCCACTACTTTCATCCAACTAGTTTACTGGCTCATCTTGGTCATATAGCTCGCCAAAATTCTACATTGCAGACTGGTAAATGGTGTTCAGTCAGAGGTACTTCTTGCTAACATTAATGCTTGTGCGAGTAAACTTTCATGTACATAAGAGGCAACACAGACAATCTGAACTTTGCTTGTAGGTTTATCCTCAAATAGTGACCTCGTGCCGAGGGAGGTTTGAGCAACTTGGCCACTACTTTCATCCAACTAGTTTACTGGCTCATCTTGGTCCTGTAGCTCGCCAAAATTCTACATTGCAGATGAGAAAAGAGGCGGCTGAGAAAATAACCACCCAAATTTTTTGTGCAGTTCAACTGAAATGGAGCATCCCTAGCCTGCAGACTGATTAAGTGCCAGATGAATATACGCGTCAACCAACTTGTCTGGAATCTTTAGACTCCATGCCATACAGTTCGCTACCATGTCTGCCGATAACCAAAAGGCACAAGTTGGGACCAAAGACTGGACTGTGTTTTTTTGGGCTATGCGCCAAGCAATATTTTTAGCGTTCACTCTCCTAATACTTGGAGTTTGACAACTGGTTGATGCCGGTTGATACTCGAATGAATATAGGCACTTCTTGTCAACATCGATGCTTGTCTGAGTGAACTTTGGAGTACATAGCAACAACATAAGTATCCGTCCATCTAATATTTTTTGCAGTTCTACTGAAATCACCCAATGCAATGATTAGCCTGCGAGTTCAGGCTCCAAGTTACTCCTTTACAAAATCGGCAAACAGTAGCACAATACCAAATTACCGATACATGACAAGCACAATAATCAGGATAAAGACCAGTACCAACCTATGTGAGGTAGCATATCAATTACTTTTTCCATTGATTGGAAGCCGAGATAAGCGAAGCGACTGACAGCAAAGGAAGAAAGAAGGCCTAGATTAGCGACTGACAGGAAAGGACGGAAGCTGTTGATACGTCTCCATCGTATTGTCACACCCTAGCTAGTCATGCATTAGAGTGTTGCATCATGTTTACTCTTTCATCAGAAACTTGAAATGGGGATCTGTGAAACCCTCAGAACCATTTTGAAAATGACCCAAATAAAAATTTCTCCAAAAGGGTCCAAGAAAATGCTCATGTTGCTCTCTGAAAATATTGGACAGAGATAAAAATCAAACCAATATTTTTAGTGGCTCATGGACATTTATTTTGGGCATTTGGAATTAATGCATAAATATTTGCATTGGAAATATATTAATTATATATATTAATATATGCCCAAATATTATGCCAATTATAAAAGAGCTCTGGAATAATATAAATAGCTCCTGCAAAAATTGGCATAAGTTAAATAAATGATTTAATATATTATTTAAATCAAAACAAATGTCAGAAATTAAAAAATAGAAAAATATATAACAGGAGGAGCTTACCTGGGCTCCTCCATTGTGCGGCCCAGCCAGCTGGCTGGCCCAGCCGGCAGCCGGCCCAGCCCACCTCCCTCCTCTGTCGTCTTCGTCCCGACAGAGGGAGGGGAGTGTGGCCGGCGCGCGCGCGCGCCACCGCGCCACGCCACCTGCTCGCCTGCTTGCCTGCCCTCCCCTCCTCGCTCGATGCCCTGGACGACGCCACGCCTCTCTCCCTGCTCTCTCTCACTCTCCCCCGGCTCTCCTCTCCTCTCCCTCGCTCTCTCTCTCACACGGCCGAACACCACACTCGCCGCCGTTCGCTACAGCAGCCGTCTCCGGCCACCCCTCGCTCCCCCGACTAGCTCAGAAGCTCCGCCACGACCCCCTCTTCCTCCCCACTGCTCCACAGCTCCCCGGAAGCCCTGCATCGCCGCCACGTCGCCGTTCCCCTCTTCGGGCTCCGATCATCGCCGCCGTCGAATTCGTCGTCTCCAGCGCGTCCCCGAGCCCGCTAACCACCTCTGCAGCCCCGCGGTGAGCCCCCAGATCGTTTCCCCCTTCTCCCCTGGTCTCTCCCGACCTCTAGGCCCTAGCCCCACCTTGGCCGAGAGCTCCACGCTGCCGGTGATGTCGCCGTCGTGGCCACGGTCACCGTAGCACCCAACCGAGCACACCATCGTGCTCCACACCTCACTAGGAGCACGTAGCACGCACTAACACCTCCCCAAGCCCCCTGCAACGTCGATTCCGACCGCACCCGAACTCCGGCAGCCGCAGCCGAGCTCGCCGCCGTCAACTCCGGCCACCCCGAGCCCAACCACCACCACCAATAGTCGCGGCTCAACCTCAGCAACACGTAGATGCCTTCCGCCGTCCATTTGGTTGCCGGAATGGCAAAAAGCACTTTCGCCGCCGTCTCGGGCCTCGCCGGCGTCATGTCGCCGGTGGGGTTTGACTTGTCCGACCTGGGGTTTGACCTCCCAGGGTCACTGACGCGTGGGCCCTGTCGGCCAGGTGGTTAGATTAGCGCTAAACTACTGTTAGTCAACCCCCCCTGACACTGACAGTGGGCCCCAGCGCCACTAATCCCTAATTAGGATTAATTTAATCCTGTTTAACCCCCCCTGTCACTGACGTGTGGGCCCCACACGTCAGGTTTGACTCCAGCCAGCCGCAGTTGACCACTGACATCATGCTGACGTCATGCTGGCGCAATAACTATAATTTCTGGATTTAATTTAAATCAGGAAATTCCAGAATATTATTTAAACTTCAAAAATTCATAACTTTTATTCTGTAATTCCAAATTGGACAAATTATATATGAAAAATGATCAGAAAAATCCAATCTATCCATCTGTACTATTTTCATGCATGATCAAACAAGTTAAATTGATGTTTTAAGCAGAACAAGGAAAAGCACTTTAAAAGGCCATATTTGAATTTGAAATTTGAATCCTTGATTCAAATTTGTTCAAACCCTTCTGGTTTTAGTTGCATTAGCCCAATACACTCATTTTGCCATGTCTCATGCATGCATCATATTGTTGCATACTGTTTGGTAATGTTTGTGTATCGGTGCTCTCTGCGGCAGGTTCTGTCTCCGAGGAGTACCGTGATTACCCTAACGAAGAACCGTATCAGTGCATCGAACCATCAGGCAAGCAAGCAACCATTTGATCATATCGATACAATCCCATGTTCTCGCTCCTGCTCTCTTCTACTGCATTAAGACAA
>NC_041386.1:197820029-197827130 GCF_002162155.2 Triticum dicoccoides
TATGTCGGTAATGAGAGTGGTGTGGTGAACACGATTTGGTAAAGGTATCGATGAGAGGCCATGTAGGAGTACATGGTGGGTTGTTTCATTGAAGCCGACCTTAAGCACTGAGATCTGTATGCGTGATTTAAGATACAGCTACTACCATGCATTGGGCCCTGAAATATGACCCCGCTCGACTTCTTATTCACCCTAGCTCTCTGTCCAGGAGTTGCAAGTAGTTTCTGGTGTTTGTAGCCTACTGGAGGCCGTGGACAGCGCTGACCGTAGGGGTGGGCTGTGATGTGGTAGGTACGTGGCCGGGTGTACCGAATAACCGTTAGGTATCTCGGGAACCCTGTTCACATCGTTCGGGGCCGTATGGGAAACCTCGGCCGGACTCCCTGCGGATGGAACCTGAATAGGCGATAAACCTGGACTAGAGGCTTAAGTGTTTAGGTAGGTCGTTGTCTACACCCACGTCGGCTTTCGCTTGAAGTCTGCCGAGCACATGTCGTGTGCAGACGCTAAGTGGTGGAAACATGTATGAATAAGTACACCCCTGCAGGGTTATCATAATCTATTCGAATAGCCGCGTCCGCGGTAAAGGACTACTTGGTTGCCTATACAGTTCATAGACAAGTAAATGGAAACTGTTAAAAGCCTCAAGATAAGTGTGAGTGCCGAGGATGGCTCTTCCGTAGGAAGACGGAGGTGGATCCTCGGTAGTGTATTGAAGTGGTGAGTAGTGGACTCGTGTGCGCAAAACCATTTCAAGTTGGAGTATCGTAGGATAGCCTAGCCAAGAGTCAAAGCTGGCTTGCTGCAATAACTCCACCAACCCTTCTTGATACTATGCATGTATGTAGGATCTGATGTAAGTCTTGCTGAGTACCTTTGTACTCATGTTGCTATAATCTACATTTTTACAGAAGACGCTGCAACCCCTTCTGATGGGTTCTATGTAGACGTTGACATCAACGAGTAGGCTAAAGACCCAGGTGGTGACCCTGAGCTTGTGAAGGACCTTGTAGTATAGCCAGGCTTTCCAAGCCTCTTTTGTTTTACTAGTTGTCTGTACTCAGACAAGTTACTTCCGCTGCTGGTTTGTATGACTGTATGACTTGTATGTTGGGTCGTGAGACCCGTACCTTTGTGTATGTTATGTATGGCTCACTGAGCCTTAGATAAAGTACTTGTGTCATAGAGTCATGTTGTGATGCTTCGTTGTATTTGCACATATCGAGCATATTGTGTGTATGATTGAAATGCTTGGTATGTGTGGGATCTGACTATCTAGTTGTTTATCTTTAGTAGCCTCTCTTACCGGGAAATGTCTCCTAGTGTTACCGCTGAGCCATGGTAGCTTGCTACTGCTCTGGAACACTTAGGCTGGCCGGCATGTGTCCTTCTTCGTTCCTGTGTCTGTCCCTTCGGGGAAATGTCACGCTTCGAGTACCGGAGTCCTGTTAGCCCGCTACAGCCCGGTTTACCGGAGTCCTGCTAGCCCAGTGCTACAGCCCGGACCCACTTGCTGATGACCGACACGTTCGAAGCTGGGTCATGGATGCCTGTCCCTGTAAGTCTGTGCCACTTTGGGTTTACGACTAGTCATGTCAGCCCGGGCTCTTTATCATATGGATGCTAGCGACACTATCATATACGTGAGCCAAAAGGCGCAAACGGTCCCGGGAAAAGGTAAGACGACACCCGTGGGGATACCGTGCGTGAGGCCGCAAAGTGATATGAGGTGTTACCAGCTAGATCGATGTGACATCGAGTCGGGGTCCTGACAGCGTTGGTATCAGAGCCGGACTGCCTGTAGGTTCTCCAAGCCAAACTGGTCGATGTTGAGTCTGGAAATTCTTTAGTTATATGTAGGGGAATTGTTTGTGGGCTGGAACGTAAGGCTCTTTTTACTCCTTATACCTTATGACTTTCTGATCTGAGTCAGTCCATTCTTCCACCGGGGGTTAAGGAATTAGGATCTGTTCTCTCTATCAGGATCACGAGTTACTAATCAGTAGTACCTTATAAGTTTGATGGTTACCAGCCTAGTTCAGTTCTACTACCACATTATGTTGCCAGAATGGATTCAGAACCTTGTTATGATGATGATGAGTGTATATGTAATCCTTTGTCAAATGTCTCAAAATCCTTCTTGAGCATTTACAGCTGTTATGCTGCCGAAATTTTGCTAGAAATTCTAATGCCTTTGCATTATGATTGTGCTTTCAGATGGCCACTCGCGACCTCAATCAAGTGGTTCGCCTGACTCGATGCCTAGATGTACCCGGCCATACTGCTAAGTTGGTCAGGGTAATGACTGAGGCTGGATACCGCTGGTATCCTGAGTACATGGTCGAAGAGCAATTCCGAGATTTTAATCAGAGCCAGTATCTCTGCATTGTCAGGATATTTCCATCTTATCCTGGATCCACCGAGCCTCTTCACTGCTCTTATGGACTCGGGGTTACCGTTGAGATGGTTGTGCAGGACGCCGCCTACTCTATGATGACCATTATGCGAGTCAGATCTGGTATATTTCGGGACTCTGATTTCTGGTATATGCCAGGATCACTTCCGGGAGCACAAGGGTATCTCCAGGCTATCTATGCTGACCCCACTCAGGAGGATTCACGGACTCGCACCACTGCTGAGATGCTCGAGGATAAGGACCGTGAAAATCGGGCCTTAAGGCTAGAGCTCTTCAACACCCGTGCTGACCACTGGGCCACTTTGACTCGGTTCGCACCGGCGGTGCAAGCTGGATATTCAGATATGCGCGATCTCTATCCTGTGAGATCTGCTCTGCCAGACGTGATGGTTTGGCGTGATGTAGGAGGCATCACCCCAGCTCGCGGTCCCCGCAGGCCACCGTTTGTTGGTCCAAGGCCTCATCCTAGCCCCTATGGTCCACAAGCTCCGCGAGACCGCCTGTTTCCAGATGATCATGTTGAGCTCCCAGGCTATGGAGGTGACTTCTACGAGGACTACTACGGATCGGTCTGAGTTAGTGGTAGTATCACTAGTTCGCACTAGCTGTGTCGTCTATCGTCCCGCGTGACTCGTGGGATATGACCTAGTTTGTACTCCTTCCGGAGGTGTAGAAAAATAATGTATAGGAGCTTGGAATGCCTCCGATGAGATGTAATCCTCTTTTCACCGTAATAGTACTTTGTTTGGTCTTGTACTAAACCCTGTATGGTGTGTATGACGATGGAATAAAAGAAGCAGTTTCTGTATCTACCATGTCATACGGATGATCATCTTGCATTCCGAGTTATTTCTTACATTATGAATCCTATGTCGGAATTTTACCATCCTGACTAAATCATTGTCTTGTTTACCTAGGATGGTCAACACGTGCGCTAACCCTGCTTCTCAAGAGCAGGCCGAAGGCAGTGAAGCCAGGGATGTAAATCTGCCTCATCCTCCTTCACTAGCCGAGGTGATGATGGAAGCTGAGAGAAACAAGCGGGAGACAAACCGTTTGTTGGAGCGTATTGAACAGAATACAGCACACCATCAGAGGGCTAACGTGGTGTCACTCAGTGATTTTATCAAATTGCATCCACCCACGTTCCACCACTCCGTCGAGCCTCTCGACGCTGATGACTGGCTTCGCAGTATCTCTCACAAACTGCGTTCCGCGCTGGTAGCGGAGGCTGACAAGGTCACCTTTGCTGCATATCATCTTGAAGGCCCCGCCAGTCTATGGTGGGAGAATTATGGAGCTATGCGCCCAGCGGGCCATGTCACTACTTGGGCTGAGTTCAGTGAGGCTTTCCGTGAACATCACATTCCGGAGGGTCTCATGGACCGTAAACGTGAAGAATTTTGCAGTTTCACCCAAGGCCGACTTTCTGTGGATGCCTATAGCAGGGAGTTTGGTAATCTCGCCCGATATGCAACTGAGGAAGTTTCTACTGACGCCAAGAAGCAAGCAAGGTTCCGTAAGGGCCTTAGTCCTGAGCTTCGCCGCGACCTCCGTCTGCATGAGTGCACATCTTTTTCGAAACTTGTCAACAAAGCCATCAGTGCTGAAACTGGTCAGACTGACTATGACGCAACACGCAAGCATGGACGTGATATGGGTTCCTCATCCGGTGCTGGTCCTCAGAAGCGCCGCGTGTGGGTACCCAACACCGCCCTGCCACCCAGGTTCACACCGAGGCCATCTTTCCAGGCGCCTCGCCCCGTTCAACAGTCTGCACCGGCCAAGCCCTATGGAGGTCCAACCAATAATGTTCCTCCACGTACCAGTTCCGTGACTTGTTTCAAGTGTGGGGAATCTGGTCACTATATGCGTGAATGCCCCCAGACCAAACCCAATCAATCTGCTAAAGCTGTTGGCCGTGGCAAGCCGACAGGAAAAATATTCCACGCCAAGACGGTCACCGCTTCACGTGGCCATGTCAACTGTATCTCTGCCGAAGAAGCTCAAGAGGATCCCAACGTCGTTCTCGGTACGCTTCTTGTTAACTGCCACCCGGCATCTGTTCTTTTCGATACAGGAGCCTCTCATTCTTTTATATCCGAAAGTTATGCTCGTTTGCATAACGTTGCATTCTGTGACATGCCATCCACTATGGAAATCTCTACCCCTGGGTCTAGATGGCAGACCTCTAGGGTAAGTTATGGAAATGAGATCCAAGTCGACAGACTTGTTTTCCTTGCGTCTTTGATAGCCCTTAAATCTTCAGATATTAATATCATTCTGGGTATGGACTGGATGTCGGCTCATCATGCCCAAATCGATTGCTTCTCTAGGACTGTTAAACTCACCCATCCTTCGGGAAAGATAGTTAATGTCTTGACCCGAATAGCCAAGCGACAATTATATTCTCTTAACGCCAGCCCTTTGCCAGACCTTGAGGACGTTCCGGTAGTCCGTGACTTCCCGGATGTCTTTCCAGAGGAATTGCCAGGTGTTCCACCTGACAGGGATGTTGAGTTTGTAATAGACCTCATTCCAGGAACCGTTCCGATTGCTAGAAGACCTTATAAGATGGCACCCCTAGAACTAGCCGAACTTAAGAAACAACTCGATGAGTCCTTGAAAAAGGGTTTCATCCGACCTAGCTCATCTCCGTGGGCTTGCCCCGTCCTATTCGTCAAGAAGAAGGATGGTACGGACCGGATGGTTGTAGATTACCGACCTGTCAACTTGGTCACAATCAAGAACAAATACCCGCTTCCCAGGATCAACGACCTGTATGATCAGCTCGCTGGATCCTCAGTCTTCTCCAAGATGGATTTGAGGTTGGGCTACCATCAAATCAAAATCAGAAACGGGGACATTCCTAAAACGGCCTTTGTTACTCGTTATGGCCAATACGAGTACACCGTCATGTCCTTCGGATTAACCAACGCTCCGGCCACCTTTTCTCGGTTAATGAACTCAATCTTCATGGAGTATTTGGATAAATTCGTCGTGGTTTACCTCGATGATATACTCATCTACTCCAAGAACGAGGAAGAACATGCCGAACATCTAAGGCTAGTGTTGCAGAAACTTCGAGAGCATCGCCTTTATGCCAAATTTTCTAAATGTGAATTCTGGTTGTCAGAAGTGACCTATCTGGGTCATGTAATATCTGGTAAAGGTATTGCTGTTAACCCCGAGCGAGTTCAAGCCGTTCTTAATTGGACTCCACCTGAATCAGTCAAGCAAGTTCGGAGTTTTCTAGGCTTAGCGAGCTATTGTCGTCGCTTTGTCAAGAACTTCTCCAAGGTTGCTAAACCTCTAACCGAACTCCTCAAGAAAGATAAGAAGTTCGACTGGACTCCACAATGTGAGCACAGCTTTCAGGAACTGAAAAGACGCCTGACTTCTGCTCCCGTGCTGGTACCGCCAGACTTCTCCAAGGACTTTGTTATCTACTGCGACGCCTCGCGACAAGGACTAGGTTGCATTCTCATGCAAGATCGACACGTAATTGCCTACGCTTCACGACAATTGCACCCACATGAGGAGAATTATCCTACTCATGATCTAGAGCTTGCAGCCGTAGTCTATGCACTTAAGACCTGGCGACATTACCTCCTCGGTAATCGTTGCGAAATATTCACTGATCACCAAAGTCTGAAGTACATCTTCACCCAACCGGATCTGAATCTCAGGCAAAGACGTTGGGTTGAATTGATCACAGACTTCGACTTAGGAATAACCTACACCCCAGGGAAAGCCAACGTCATGGCTGATGCGCTAAGTCGTAAATCCTATTGTAACAATCTGATGTTACAACAAAGTCAACCGCTTCTCCATGAGGAATTTCGGAAGCTTAACCTTCACATTGTTCCTCAAGGATTTCTTTCCACCTTGGTGGCGAAACCTACTCTTACGGATCAAATCATTGCTGCCCAGAAGCGAGATAAGGGAATAGCTAAGATCAAGGAGAACATTGCTAGCGGAGGTGCTAGTTGTTTCTCCACAAATGATCATGGTGTTGTGTACTTTGAGAACCGTCTAGTGGTTCCCAAGAACCAGCATCTACGGCAGTTGATCCTTAAGGAGGCTCATGAATCTCCTCTCACTATTCATCCCGGTGGTACTAAAATGTATCAGGACCTACGCCAGAGGTTCTGGTGGACTAGGATGAAGAGAGAAATTGCTCAGTATATTGCTAATTGCGACGTCTGTCGTCGTGTAAAAGCAGAGCATCAACGGCCTGCTGGCACCCTTCAGCCCTTAGCTATTCTTGAATGGAAATGGGATAAAATTGGTATGGATTTCATTACCGGTTTTCCCAGGACCAAGAGAGGGAATAATGCTATTTTCGTCGTGGTCGATCGTCTTTCCAAAGTAGCCCATTTCCTACCTGTTCGAGAGAGTATAACCGCTAGTCAGCTGGCAGACTTATACATCTCCCGAATAGTGTCCCTTCATGGTGTCCCTTTGGAAATTAACTCGGATCGAGGAAGTCTTTTCACCTCTCGATTTTGGGAAAGTTTCCAAAATGCTATGGGAACCCGTCTTTCCTTTAGCACCGCTTTCCACCCTCAGTCGAGTGGTCAAGTGGAACGCGTCAACCAAATTCTAGAAGACATGCTTCGAGCCTCTGTTATCTCATTCGGAATGGATTGGGAGAAGTGCCTTCCATTTGCCGAATTCGCTTA
>NC_041386.1:197828684-197852710 GCF_002162155.2 Triticum dicoccoides
CTCCACAGCTCCCCGGAAGCCCTGCATCGCCGCCACGTCGCCGTTCCCCTCTTCGGGCTCCGATCATCGCCGCCGTCGAATTCGTCATCTCCAGCGCGTCCCCGAGCCCGCTAACCACCTCTGCAGCCCCGCGGTGAGCCCCCGGATCGTTTCCCCCTTCTCCCCTGGTCTCTCCCGACCTCTAGGCCCTAGCCCCACCTTGGCCGAGAGCTCCACGCCGCCGGTGATGTCGCCGTCGTGGCCACGGTCACCGTAGCACCCAACCGAGCACACCATCGTGCTCCACACCTCACTAGGAGCACGTAGCACGCACTAACGCCTCCCCAAGCCCCCTGCAACGTCGATTCCGACCGCACCCGAACTCCGGCAGCCGCAGCCGAGCTCGCCGCCGTCAACTCCGGCCACCCCGAGCCCAACCACCACCACCAATAGTCGCGGCTCAACCTCAGCAACACGTAGATGCCTTCCGCCGTCCATTTGGTTGCCGGAATGGCAATAAGCACTTTCGCCGCCGTCTCGGGCCTCGCCGGCGTCATGTCGCCGGTGGGGTTTGACTTGTCCGACCTGGGGTTTGACCTCCCAGGGTCACTGACGCGTGGGCCCTGTCGGCCAGGTGGTTAGATTAGCGCTAAACTACTGTTAGTCAACCCCCCCTGACACTGACAGTGGGCCCCAGCGCCACTAATCCCTAATTAGGATTAATTTAATCCTGTTTAACCCCCCTGTCACTGACGTGTGGGCCCCACACGTCAGGTTTGACTCCAGCCAGCCGCAGTTGACCACTGATGTCATGCTGACGTCATGCTGGCGCAATAACTATAATTTCTGGATTTAATTTAAATCAGGAAATTCCAGAATATTATTTAAACTTCAAAAATTCATAACTTTTATTCTGTAATTCCAAATTGGACAAATTATATATGAAAAATGATCAGAAAAATCCAATCTATCCATCTGTACTATTTTCATGCATGATCAAACAAGTTAAATTGATGTTTTAAGCAGAACAAGGAAAAGCACTTTAAAAGGCCATATTTGAATTTGAAATTTGAATCCTTGATTCAAATTTGTTCAAACCCTTCTGGTTTTAGTTGCATTAGCCCAATACACTCATTTTGCCATGTCTCATGCATGCATCATATTGTTGCATACTGTTTGGTAATGTTTGTGTATCGGTGCTCTCTGCGGCAGGTTCTGTCTCCGAGGAGTACCGTGATTACCCTAACGAAGAACCGTATCAGTGCATCGAACCATCAGGCAAGCAAGCAACCATTTGATCATATCGATACAATCCCATGTTCTCGCTCCTGCTCTCTTCTACTGCATTAAGACAACGCGTTTCAAACTGCTGTGTGCTACGGTAGTTGAACCCATTTCCTCTGCATGACCTGTCATTGCCATAGTAACTAGATGAAACTCACTAGCATGTGTAGGAGTTGATTGAGCCATATGTATGTGTTGTTCCTACCTTGCTATGCCTGCTATGCTTAGAGTCGTGTCAGGTCTGGTTCATCTGGGTGATGGGCTAGAGTGAAATGATTATGTCGGTAATGAGAGTGGTGTGCTGAACACGATTTGGTAAAGGTATCGATGAGAGGCCATGTAGGAGTACATGGTGGGTTGTTTCATTGAAGCCGACCTTAAGCACTGAGATCTGTATGCGTGATTTAAGATACAGCTACTACCATGCATTGGGCCCTGAAATATGACCCCGCTCGACTTCTTATTCACCCTAGCTCTCTGTCCAGGAGTTGCAAGTAGTTTCTGGTGTTTGTAGCCTACTGGAGGCCGTGGACAGCGCTGACCGTAGGGGTGGGCTGTGATGTGGTAGGTACGTGGCCGGGTGTACCGAATAACCGTTAGGTATCTCGGGAACCCTGTTCACATCGTTCGGGGCCGTATGGGAAACCTCGGCCGGACTCCCTGCGGATGGAACCTGAATAGGCGATAAACCTGGACTAGAGGCTTAAGTGTTTAGGTAGGTCGTGGTCTACACCCACGTCGGCTTTCGCTTGAAGTCTGCCGAGCACATGTCGTGTGCAGACGCTAAGTGGTGGAAACATGTATGAATAAGTACACCCCTGCAGGGTTATCATAATCTATTCGAATAGCCGCGTCCGCGGTAAAGGACTACTTGGTTGCCTATACAGTTCATAGACAAGTAAATGGAAACTGTTAAAAGCCTCAAGATAAGTGTGAGTGCCGAGGATGGCTCTTCCGTAGGAAGACGGAGGTGGATCCTCGGTAGTGTATTGAAGTGGTGAGTAGTGGACTCGTGTGCGCAAAACCATTTCAAGTTGGAGTATCGTAGGATAGCCTAGCCAAGAGTCAAAGCTGGCTTGCTGCAATAACTCCACCAACCCTTCTTGATACTATGCATGTATGTAGGATCTGATGTAAGTCTTGCTGAGTACCTTTGTACTCATGTTGCTATAATCTACATTTTACAGAAGACGCTGCAACCCCTTCTGATGGGTTTTATGTAGACGTTGACATCAACGAGTAGGCTAAAGACCCAGGTGGTGACCCTGAGCTTGTGAAGGACCACGTAGTATAGCTAGGCTTTCCAAGCCTCTTTTATTTTACTAGTTGTCTGTACTCAGACAAGTTACTTCCGCTGCTGGTTTGTATGACTGTATGACTTGTATGTGGGGTCGTGAGACCCGTACCTTTGTGTATGTTATGTATGGCTCACTGAGCCCTAAATAAAGTACTTGTGTCATAGAGTCATGTTGTGATACTTCGTTGTATTTGCACATATCGAGCATATTGTGTGTATGATTGAAATGCTTGGTATGTGTGGGATCTGACTATCTAGTTGTTTATCTTTAGTAGCCTCTCTTACCGGGAAATGTCTCCTAGTGTTACCGCTGAGCCATGGTAGCTTGCTACTGCTCTGGAACACTTAGGCTGGCCGGCATGTGTCCTTCTTCGTTCCTGTGTCTGTCCCTTCAGGGAAATGTCACGCTTTGAGTACCGGAGTCCTGTTAGCCCGCTACAGCCCGGTTTACCGGAGTCCTGCTAGCCCAGTGCTACAGCCCGGACCCACTTGCTGATGACCGACACGTTCGAAGCTGGGTCATGGATGCCTGTCCCTGTAAGTCTGTGCCACTTTGGGTTTACGACTAGTCATGTCAGCCCGGGCTCTTTATCATATGGATGCTAGCGACACTATCATATACGTGAGCCAAAAGGCGCAAACGGTCCCGGGAAAAGGTAAGACGACACCCGTGGGGATACCGTGCGTGAGGCCGCAAAGTGATATGAGGTGTTACCAGCTAGATCGATGTGACATCGAGTCGGGGTCCTGACACGTATCTACTTTTCCAAACACTTTTGCCCTTGTTTTGGACTCTAACTTGCATGATTTGAATGGAACTAACCCGGACTGACGCTGTTTTCAGCAGAATTACCATGGTGTTATTTATGTGCAGAAACAAAAGTTCTCAGAATGACCTGAAACTTCACGGAACAACTTTTCGGAAATAATAAAAAATCCTTGCAAAAGATGAAGGCCAGGGGGCCCACCACCTATCCACGAGGGTGGGGGGTGCGCCTGCCCCCCTAGGGCGCGCCCCCTGGAGCTCCTCCGACCTCAACTCCAACTCTATATATTTGGTTTCGGAGACAAAAAAATCAGAGAGAAGAAATCATTGCGTTTTACGATACGGAGTCGCCGCCAAGCCCTAAAATCTCTCGGGAGGGCTGATCTGGAGTCTGTTCGAGGCTCCAGAGAGGGGAATCCATCGCCATCGTCATCATCAACCATCCTCCATCACCAATTTCATGATGCTCACCGCCGTGCGTGAGTAATTCCATCGTAGGTTTGCTGGACGGTGATGGGTTGGATGGGATCTATCATGTAATCGAGTTAGTTTTGTTAGGGTTTGATCCCTAGTATCCACTATGTTCTGAGATTGATGTTGCTATGACTTTGCTATGCTTAATGCTTGTCACTAGGGCCCGAGTGACATGATTTCAGATCTGAACCTATTATGATTTCATCAATATATGTGAGTTCTTGATCCTATCTTGCAAGTCTATAGTCACCTATTATGTGTTATGATCCGTTAACCCCGAAGTGACAATAATCGGGATACTTACCGGTGATGACCGTAGTTTGAGGAGTTCATGTATTCACTATGTGTTAATGCTTTGTTCCGGTACTCTATTAAAAGAAGACCTTAATATCCGTTAGTTTCCGTTAGGACCCCACTGCCATGGGAGGGTAGGACAAAAGATGTCATGCAAGTTCTTTTCCATAAGCACGCATGACTATATTCGGAATACATGCCTACATTACATTGATGAACTGGAGCTAGTTCTGTGTCACCCTAGGTTATGATCGTTACATGATGAACCGCATCCGACATAATTCTCCATCACCGATCCATTGCCTATGAGCTTTCCATATATTGTTCTTCGCTTATTTACTTTTCCGTTGCTATTGCTATCATCACTACAAAATACCAAAAACATTACTTTTGCTACCGTTACCTTTTGCTACCATTACCACCACTATCATATTACTTTGCTACTAAATACTTTGCTGCAGATATTGAGTTTCCAGGTGTGGTTGAATTGACAACTCGGCTGCTAATACTTGAGAATATTCTTTGGCTCCCCTTGTGTCGAATCAATAACTTTGGGTTGAATACTTTACCCTCAAAAACTGTTGCGATCCCCTATACTTGTGGGTTATCAAGAATATTTTCTGGCGCCGTTGCCGGGGAGCATAGCTCTATTCTTTGAGTCACTTGGGATTTATATCTTCTTATCATCATGAAGAACTTGAAAATCCAAGAACTAAGATTTATCCCTCAACTACGAGGGGAGGTAAGGAACTGCCATCAAGCTCTGCACTTGATTCACCTTCTGTTTTGAGTAAGCTTGCGACAACTAAAACTGCTTCTGCTATTCGTTCTGATATGTCGCATGTTATTGATGATGCCACTTCTACTATGCATGATACTTATGATGAAACTACTTCTATGCTTGATACTACTATGCCACTTGGTGAATTTCTTGATGAACAACTTGCTAGGGTTAGAGAGAATGAAAATATTGAATCTGATAATATTGATGAAAGTGATGATGAAGACTCGCCTGTTATTCATGAGGGTTATGTTTTTGATAAATAAGCTTCTTTAGCTATTTTAGCTAGCAAAGATAGATACGAGCTCAAGAGGCTATTAGCTAAATGGAAGCAACAATCTCTTAATGCTAGAATGAAACCTGACCCTGCTTTTGCTACTTCACCTATCTGTGTTACTAATAAGGATTATGAATTCTCTGTTGATCCTGATATAATTACTTTGGTTGAATCTGATCCTTTTCATGGCTATGAATCTGAAACTGTTGTGGCACATCTTACTAAATTAAATGATATAGCCACCCTGTTCATTACTGATGAGAGAACTCGTTACTTTTATATCCTTAAAATATTTCCGTTCTCATTAAAGGGTGATGCTAAGATATGGTTTAATTCTCTTGATCTTGGTTGCGTGCGTAGTCCCCAGGATATGATTTATTACTTCTCTGCTAAATATTTCCCTGCTCATAAGAAACAAGCTGCTTTAAGGGATATATATAATTTTGTGCAAATTGAAGAAGAGAGTCACCCACAAGCTTGGGGGAGGCTTCTCAAGTTACTTAATCCTTTACCTGATCATCCTCTTAAGAAAAATGAAATACTTGATATCTTTTATAATGGACTAACCGATGCTTCCAGAGATTACCTGGATAGTTGTGCTGGTTCTATTTTCAGGGAAAGAACACCGGATGAAGCTGAAATTCTATTGAATAATATGTTGACAAATGAAAATAATTGGGCACTTCCTGAGCCTATTCCTAAACCAACTCCAAAGAAAAGAGGTGTTCTATTTCTCAATCCTGAAGATATGCAAGAGGCAAAGAAATCTATGAAAGAAAAAGGTATTAAAGCTGAAGATGTTAAGAATTTACCTCCTATTGAAGAAATACACGGTCTTAATTTACCGCTTGATGAAGAAACATGTGATCTTAATCCTTCACCTATTGAATAAACTCATGGTCCTGATAACCCGACACATGTAGTAAAGGTAAATTCTCTCTATAGATATGATAAAGCTGAAATCCCATTTACTAAGTTTGCTAGCCCATGCTTAGATGAGTTTGATAAATTTATGGTTAAGCAAGAAGACTTCAATGCTTATTTTGGTAGACAGTTGAAATGCAATTCAAATATGCTTGAACACTTGGGTGATTATATGGCTAATTCAAAGGTGAACTTAAACTTATTAGTAAACATGCTTCTATGGTTACCACTCAAGTAGAACAAGTACTTAAAGCTCAAAATGATTTTCTCAATGAATTGAATAGTAAGAATAATGATAATGCTGTTAGAGTTATGACTAGAGGTGGTAGAATAACTCAGGAACCTTTGTATCCTGAAGGCCATTCTAAGAGAATTGAGCAAGATTCTCAGAGAAATAATATAGATGCACCTAGTCCTTCTAAAAGGAAGAAAAAGAAAAATGATAGGACTGTGCATGCTTCTAGTGAACCTGTTATTGAAACACCTGAGAATCCAAATGATATTTCTATTTCTGATGTTGAAACGCAATCTGGTAATGAACCTGAAACTAGTGATAATGTTAATGATGATGCTCAACCTTGAATGATAATGATGTAGAAATTGAACTTGCTGTTGATCTTGATAACCCACAATCAAAGAATCAACGTTATGATAAGAAAGACTTTGTTGCTAGGAAACACGGTAAAGAAAGAGAACCATGGGTTCAGAAACCCATGCCTTTTCCTCCCAAGCCATCCAAGAAAAAGGATGATGAGGATTTTGAGCGCTTTGCTGAAATGATTAGACCTATCTTTTTGCGTATGCGATTAACTGATATGCTTAAAATGAATCCTTATGCTAAGTACACGAAAGATATTGTTACAAATAAAAGAAAGATACCGGAAGCTGAAATTTGCACCATGCTTGCTAATTATACTTTCAAGGGTGGAATACCAAAGAAACTTGGAGATCCCGGTGTACCAACTATACCATGCTCCATTAAAAGAAACTATGTTAAAACTGCTTTATGTGATCTTGGAGCCGGTGTTAGCGTTATGCCTCTCTCTTTATATCATAGACTTGAGTTGAATAAGTTGACACCTACTGAAATATCTTTCCAAATGGCTGATAAATCAACTGCTATACCTGTCGGTATTTGTGAGGATGTGCCTGTTGTAGTTGCAAACATCACTATTTTAACGGACTTTGTTATTCTTGATATTCCCGAGGACGATAATATGTCTATTATTCTTGGAAGACCCTTTTTGAATACTGCTGGGGCTGTTATTGATTGCACTAAAGGCAATGCCACTTTTCATGTTAATGGTAATGAGCATACGGTACACTTTCGGAGGAAACAACCTCAAGTTCATAGTATCAACTCTATTGGAAAAATTCCATCGATTATATTTGGAGGTTTTGAATTTCCTCTTCCTACTGTCAAGAAGACATATGATATTCTTATTATTGGGGATGTGCATATCCCCGTTGAGGTAGCATAGTGTTATTCGAAATTCCTCCGGTTTCATGTTATTCGGAATGAGTTCGTTAACAAGACTTGATCAACCTTGTTAGTGGATTCCTTTTGATGAGCATGAGATGGATGAAACAAGAAGGCACAACCTTATGTACCCTCCTTTTAATTTCTGTTATTTATATTAAATAAAAGAAAAATAGTATCTTTCTGTCTGTTATCTGATTATCCATGCAATATAAAAATACCCCGAAAATAAAAGTTCTCCAAATGCCCTAAAATTTAAATATGATTTTTTCTGGAATATTTGAGAATATTTGGCACTAAGAACACAACAGGGGAGTCATCCACCTAGCCACGAGGGTGGAGGGCGCGCCCTACCCCTGGGTGCGCCCCCTACCTTGTGGGCCCACAGTGGCCCTCCTCCACTTATCCTTTCACCCACACACTCCTTCTTCCTCCTCCAAACACGAATATCCAGCTCAAACCCGAGTCCAGGCTCATTTTGCTACCATTTTCGATCTCCTTGCTGAAAGCACCTCTCACAAAACTGCTTGGGGAGATTGTTCCTTGGTATGTGACTCCTCCATTGGTCAAACTAGTTTTTGTTCTAGTGCTTTATTCATTGCAAATTTTTGCTGCTTAGGTGACCCTGTTCTTGAGCTTGCATGTCAAATTTATGTGGTTCCAAGTAGTTTTGATGCATGATATAGGCCCTAGGCACTTGTAGGAGTAGTTGCTATCAATATTATTGAGTTTGGTTTACTTTTATTTTGAAGTTACTAAAAATTCTAGAAATTTTTCAGAGGAAGAAATATGCTTAAGAAAATGTTCCAAGGTGGTTCTTCAAGGAAGCAAGGACCCAGGCTTGTAATGCGTGATGCTGATGAAGAGCCACCAAGAGACGCTCTAGTGCATCCTTGTGAATGGCCTTCGGAAAATTTGATGGATCGAGCGGGAATTAAGGAAGAATTTAACGCATATTTGCGTAACGCTGATCTTGTGAGCTTCGAGGAAGAAAAGTGCAGCCAGTATCACTATCTCACTAGTTCCTTTGTGAGGAGGTTTGAATTTTCATCTTCACGTAATTCTCCAACTGTCCTATTTGATCTTTATGAAAATTCTTACACTATGGACTTAGAGGATTTTACCACTACTTGCAAACTTCTACAATGGGGTAGTATCAGGGATCCTCACAAATCTGAATTTAGAGATTTTCTTGCTAGTATAACTGTGGGAGAATCTAGAGATATAACACAAGCTACCATAGGGAGCATTCACTTTCCTACTATACATTATTGTGCTCTCTTCATAGGTAGATGCATTAATGGTAAAGATGAGGCATGTCACATGTGTGTCCCTGACCTCAGTATTCTTAGGAGTGCGGTGTTAGGAGACAAATCTTATAATTTGGGAGCCATTGTTGCACGTAGGTTGCATCTTAATAGATTTAATGGAGATTTATTTGGTGGAATTTATACAACCCACATAGCTAACTTTCTTGGTGTAGCCATACGCGAAGATGATATTGAGTTGCTCACTACTTACCTGAACTTTAATGCTATGGTTCACCACCAGTTTGTCGAGAGGAATGAATCACCTCTCCAGTATCGTTTAATCTTTGGCAGACACCATGCTGTCCATATTACTCTCCCTGCTCCTGGCTTCTTTGATTATCAGGCAAAAGGAAGATATGTTATTACCAGAGAGGAGGCAGATGAGTACGAGAGGAGGGCGGAGGCCGCTTGTCGCCACACTGCAGCTCAGGAGGCGATAGCCGCTGCATCTCAGTACGACCCCAACTTTTACTATGGATATCCACCAGGCTAGCCGTGGCCATAGACCAACTTAGGCCAAAAGCCTAAGCTTGGGGGAGTACGTATTTCTCACCGAGAGTACATTTATGTTCACACACTCATTGCCAGATGTCGGTGCTCATACTTTTTCATTGTATCATCCATGCTAGTTTATTTCCCTTTTTATGCTTTCTTCTTGTGTGTTTGATAAACCTTAAGAAAAACCAAAAAAATTAGTTGTAGCTTTTAATTAGTTTACTTTCCATGCTTGTAGAAGTAATTAAAAATAAACCCCAAAAAGATTTCCTGTTCTTCTTTTACTTGTTGGGAGCTCTCCCATGTAAATAATTTTATTTCTTTTCTTTTCTTTAGGGGTCGATAGGAGAAGACCATAATTAAATTGTTGAAGTAGCTCTTATATGCATTATTGTTGATCTGACAAAAGAGCCCATATTTCCTTGTCTTCTCCTGTTTATTGAATGCTTGCAGATTCCAGCTTAGTCCAATGCAGGTGCACTATTATTATTATCCACATCGTTCGGTCGTGCAAGTGAAAGACAATAATGACGATTATATGATGAACTTATTGAGATGAGAAAAGCTGGTATGAACTCGACCTCTCTTGTTTTTGTAAATATGATTAGTTCATTGTTCCTGATTCAGCCTATTATGAAATAAACATGTTTGCAATGACAACTAGAGATCATAGTTCTTGTGCCATGCTTGATTAGCTAGGAGCTTATAATGGTTTACCTTGCGTGCCAACATGCTATTAAAATGGTTGTGATGTGGTATGATAGGGTGGTATCCTCCTCTGAATGATTTAAGTGACTTGACTTGGAGCATGTTCACACATGTAGTTGAAACAAAATCAACATAGCCTTCACGATATTTATGTTCATGGTGGATTATATCCTACTCATGCTTGCATTCGGTGTTGATTAATTTTAATGCATGTTCATGATTGTTGTCGCTCTCTAGCTGGTCGCTTCCCAATCTCTTGCTAGCCTTCACCTATACTAAGCGGGAATACTGCTTGTGGATCCAACTCCATAAACCCCAAACTTATTCCATATGAGTCCACCATACCTACCTATATACGGTATCTACCTGCCGTTCCAAGTAAATTTGTATGTGCCAAACTCTAAACCTTGAAATAAATATCCTATTTTTTATGCTCGAATAGCTCATGTATCAACTAGGGCTGTCTATATCTTCCATGTTAGGCGGGTTATTCTCAAGAGGAGTGGACTCCGCTCCTCACTCACGAGAAAGTGGCTGGTCACCGGGATGCCCAGTCCCATGCTTTATGCAAATCAAATCAAAATAATTGCAAACAAAACTCCCCCTGGGACTCTTGTTAGTTGGATGCACTCGTTGTTTTGAGCAAGCCATGGATTGATGCTTTTTGGTGGAAGGGGGATCATAAACTTTACCATTCTGTTTAGAAACCGCCTATAATATGTGTAGCATGGAAGATATCGCCATCTCTTGGTTTTTATGTTGACAATGAAAGCATACCGCTCAAAATATTATTCACCTCTATTTCAAAACCGAGCTATGGCACCTCTATAAATCCCTGCTTCCCTCTGCGAAGGGCCTATCTATTTACTTTCATGTTGAGTCATCATCCTCTTATTAAAAAGCACTAGCTGGAGAACACCGCTATCATTTGCATTCATTACTGTTATTTTACATTGAGTATGAATTGACTGGATCTCTTTTACCATGAATTACAATGTCTAGTCAGTCCTTGATCTTTAAAGGTGCTCTACATTAATGTTTTGCGGTCTCAGAAAGGGCTAGCGAGATACCATCTTGTTATATCATATTATGATTGTTTTGAGAAAGTGTTGTCATCCGAGATTTATTATTATTGCTCGCTAGTTGATTATGCTATTGATATGAGTAAACTTGAGATCTAAGCGTTATTGTGAATGTGGTTAGTCATAATCTTTGCTGAAAACTTGAATGCTGGCTTTACATATTTACAACCACAAGAGCAAATAGAGTTTGTAAAAGTTTTTCTTTATCACTTTCAGTTTAACAACTGAATTGCTTGAGGACAAGCAAAGGTTTAAGCTTGGGGGAGTTGATACGTCTCCGTCGTATCTACTTTTCCAAACACTTTTGCCCTTGTTTTGGACTCTAACTTGCATGATTTGAATGGAACTAACCCGGACTGACGTTGTTTTCAGCAGAATTACCATGGTGTTATTTATGTGCAGAAACAAAAGTTCTCGGAATGAACTGAAACTTCATGGAACAACTTTTCGGAAATAATAAAAAAATCCTTGCAAAAGATGAAGGCCATGGGGCCCACCACCTGTCCACGAGGGTGGGGGGCGCGCCTGCCCCCCTAGGGTTTGCCCCCTACCTCGTGGGCCCCCTGGAGCTCCTCCGACCTCAACTCCAACTCTATATACTTGGTTTCGGAGAGAAAAAAATCAGAGAGAAGAAATCATCACGTTTTACGATACGGAGCCGCCGCCAAGCCCTAAAACCTCTCGGGAGGGCTGATCTGGAGTCCGTTCGGGGCTCCGGAGAGGGGAATCCATCACCATCGTCATCATCAACCATCCTCCATCACCAATTTCATGATGCTCACCGCCGTGCGTGAGTAATTCCATCGTAGGCTTGCTGGACGATGATGGGTTGGATGAGATATATCATGTAATCGAGTTAGTTTTGTTAGGGTTTGATCCCTAGTGAGGGAGTCCTGGATTAGGGGGTATCCAGACAGCCGAATTATATCCTTTGGCCGGACTGTTGGACTATGAAGATACAAGATTGAAGACTTCGTCCCGTTTCCGGATGGGACTCTCCTTGGCGTGGAAGGCAAGCTTGGAAATACGGATATGTAGATCTCCTTCCTTGTAACCGACTCTGTGTAACCCTAGCCCCCTCCGATGTCTATATAAACCAAAGGGTTTAGTCCGTAGGACAACATACAATCATACCATAGGCTAGCTTCTAGGGTTTAGCCTCTCTGATCTCGTGGTAGATCAACTCTTGTACTACTCATATTATCAAGAATAATCAAGTAGGACATAGGGTTTTACCTCCATCAAGAGGGCCCGAACCTGGGTAAAACATCGTGTCCCCTGCCTCCTGTTACCATCCGCCTTAGACGCACAGTTCGGGACCCCCTACCCGGGATCCGCTGGTTTTGACACCGACATTGGTGCTTTCATTGAGAGTTTCTCTGTGTCGTCACCGTTAGGCTTGATGGCTCCTTCGATCATCAATAGCGATGCAGTCCAGGGTGAGACTTTTCTCCCCGGACATATCTTTGTATTTGGCGGCTTCGCACTTCGGGCCAACTCACTTGGTCATCTGGAGCAGATCAAGAGTTACGCCCCTGGCCACCAGGTCAGGTTTGGAAGCTTAAACTACATGGCCGACATCCGCGGAGACTTGATCTTCGACGGATTTGAGTCCCTGTCGAGTGCGCCGCACGGTCATGATGAGCATGATTTAGCTCTACCATCGGACAGTGTTCAGGAGACCGCACTGGCAACCGCTCCGACCCTCAATTCGGAACCAATTGCGCCATTCATGGACGGGTGGATAGACCCCGCCACGGAGGCCGTATTCTCAGAGGCGATCGAGCCGAGTATCGACCTTACCCTTCACGGGAGTCGTGACGCCGAACTGCCGGATTCTTCCCCGGCCACGGACTCCGAACCGCCTGCGCCCGTGCCTATCGAACCCAACTGGGCGCCGATCATGGAGTTCACCTCCGCGGATATCTTTCAGCATTCGCCCTTCGGTGACATACTGAACTCACTAAGGTCTCTCTCCCTGTCAGGAGAGTCCTGGCCGAACTATGTTAGGCAGGATTGGGATGCGGATGACGAAGAAATTCACCGCCCACCCGCCACCCACTTAGTAGCCACTGTCGACAATTTGACTGACATGGTCGACTTCGACTCCGAAGACATCGACGGTATGGACGACGATGCGGGAGACGAAGAGGAACCATTGCCCACAGGGCACTAGACAGCCACCTCATCATATGATATATACATGGTGGACACACCCAAAGAAGGCAATGGCGACGAGATAGCGGAGGATGACCCCTCCAAGAAGCAACCCAAGCGCCGACGTCAGCGGCGCCACTCTAAGTCTCGCCAAAGCAAAAGCGGTGACACCGGCACATGAGATAATAGCACTCCGGATAGTGCCGAAGGCGACAACAATCCCCTTCAGGAAGATTTAGAGCAGGAGGATGGAGAAGCTAGCCCTCCCGAGAGAGCGGCAGATGGAGAGGCAGAGGATGATAATTACATGCCTCCCTCCGAAGACGAGGCAAGCCTCGACAACGACGAATTTGTCGTGCCGGAGGATCCCGTCGAACAAGAGCGCTTCAAGCGCCGGCTTATAGCCACGACAAATAGCCTTAAGAAAAAGCAGCAGTAGCTTCAAGCTGATCAAGATTTGCTAGCTGACAGATGGACTGAAGTCCTTGCGGCCGAGGAATATGAACTCGAACGCCCCTCCAAGAGTTACCCAAAGAGCAGGTTGCTACCCCGACTAGAGGAGAAAGCATTAAAACCTACATATCCAGCATATGACGCGGCTAATCGGCCACCTCGTGGCCGCAACAGAGAGGCATTTCAGCCAAAAACTCAGCCCGCACCACGACGCCACTCAAATAAAAATGACAAGGCACGGGAAATATGCTAGACCCGCGAGACATATTGGAGGACAAAGAAAAACACACAAGATCAATCTACAGATCACGAGGGCGCACCACTACGCGAGACGATAACCGTCACGCCAGATACAGTAAAAGTAAATCCGGCCGGGCCGAACACAGCGGACAAAACTCATTCGAGCTGCGTCGCGACATAGCCCACTACAGAGGCGCCGCACACCCCATATGCTTCATAGACGAAGTAATGGATCACCAAATCCCAGAGGGTTTCAAACCCATAAATATCGAATCATACGACAGCACAATAGATCCTGCGGTACGGATCGAGGACTTCCTCCTGCACATCCACATGGCCCACGGTGACGATCTACACGCCATCAAATACCTCCCACTCAAGCTCAAAGGACCAGCTCGGCATTGGCTCAACAGCCTGCCAGCAGAGTCCATTGACTGTTGGGAAGATCTGGAAGCCGCATTCCTCGATAGCTTCTAGGGCACTTATGTGCGACCACCAGATGCCGATGACTTGAGCCACATAATTCAGCAGCCAGAGGAATCAGCCAGGCAATTCTGGACACGGTTCCTGACAAAGAAAAATCAAATCATCGACTGTCCGGATGCAGAGGCCCTAGCAGCTTTTAAACACAACATCCGCGACGAGTGGCTCGCCCGGCACCTTGGCCGGGAAAAGCCGAAATCTATGGCAGCCCTCATGACACTCATGACTCGCTTTTGCGCTGGAGAAGACAGCTGGCTGGCTTGCAGCAATAATATATCAAAGAACCATGGTAATTCGGATACCAAGGATGGCAATGGCAGGTCACGTCACAACAAACAGAAGTGCCGCATCAACAACGACAATACCGAGGATACGGCAGTCAATGCCGGATTCAGAGGCTCTAAACTCGGTCAGCGGAAAAAGCCATTCAAAAGAAGCACCCCGGGCCCGTCCAGTTTGGACCGTATACTCGATCGCTCGTGCCAAATACATGGCACCCCCGACAAGCCAGCCAACCACACCAACAGGGAATGTTGGGTGTTCAAGCAGGCCGGCAAGTTAAACGCCAAGAACAAAGAAGGGGCTACATAGCGATGACGAGGAAGAGCCCCGGCAGCCGAACACCGGAGGACAGAAGAGGTTCCCCCCACAAGTGCAGACGGTGAACATGATATACGCAATCCACATCGCCAAGAGTGAGCGGAAGCGTGCGTTAAGGGACGTATATGCGTTGGAGCCAGTCGCCCTAAAGTTCAACCCATGGTCCTCCTGTCCGATTACCTTTGATCACAGGGACCATCCCACTAGTATTCGTCATGGCGGATTCACCGCACTAGTCCTAGACCAAATCATCGACAGATTTCACCTCACTCGAGTCCTTATGGATGGCGGCAGCAGCCTGAACCTGCTTTATCAGGACACAGTTTGCAAAATGGGTATAGACCCCTCAAGATTCAAACCCACACAAACGACCTTCAAAGGCGTCATACCAGGTGTAGAGGCCCATTGCACAGGCTCAGTCACACTGGAAGTGGTCTTCGGATCCCTGGATAACTTCCGAAGCGAGGAGTTAATCTTCGATATAGTCCCATTCTGTAGCGGCTATCATGCACTGCTCGGGCGAACTGCATTTGCGAGATTCAACACGGTACCGCACTATGCATATCTCAAGCTCAAGATGCCAGGACCTCGGGGGTCATCACAGTCAATGGAAACACAGAGCGCTTTCTCCGCATGGAGGAGCACACTGCGGCCCTCCCAGCAGAAGCGCAAAGCAGCCTCTTAAGGCAATCCACCAGTTCAGCGATTAAAGACCCGGACACCTTCAAGTGCGCCCAGAGTAATTGGCAACAAGACCGCCTGGCACGTTCCGAGCTCGCATAGCCATGCGGCCCCACCCCAGTCCTAGCCAAACGGCGAAATCCATGCCACGCGTACATAATTACGCATTGAAAATACCATGGGCACAGGTGGGGAGGGGGGCACGACTACGGCATGCCCCAAGACGCGGCTCAACCGCACTAGGGGCTTCTCGCTTTGTTATTTTTCTCTCTTTCAGGACTTTAATCTCTGGAAACCCCATCCGGTAGTACGATTGCCGGACACACGATGCAACAACCAAGGAGGCAGAAAGCCACGTCCCACCACGGAACTCCCAGGTGGTCTCCGATAACGAGTGAAATACTTGCTTTAAATACCATTCCTCAGCTTGCCCTTGGAGCGGACATTTCAAATAGTCCTACTTTTTGCTTATCGCACTACTTGTATCATTCTGCTTGGACGCACCTTTTTGAATAAACAATGCATAGCACTAGACTATTATCGCATTCTCTATTCTTCTTATATATATATGTTCATTCATGACATTCAACACCCATACACTCTGGTACGGCCAATGCACCATGGGCTTAAGCGTACCCCATAAACGGTGTGAGAAGTCCGAACACTTTCGACAGTGCGGCACCCCGAACTTATAGCACTATATGCATCAGCTCTAAATCATGTCTTGGGTCAATAGTTGGGTTTGCCCGGCTCCCATGTTTTGGTACCTTACGTTCCGCTATATCGGCTAAGGTAGAACTGGGAGAACTACTGCAATTATGCCCCAGTTCATCTGGGCTAAGGACCTCAGTAGAGAAAGCTAAAACTGACTGTCATGATAAGGCGAGAGCTGGTCGCTGTTCGAGAGGTCTCGTGTCCCTAAAGACTTATGCCGCTTAGAGCGAGGAGTCGGCTTTGTCCGGCTTAAGGCGTGTATAGCGCCCCGAATTCGGCCTTCCGAATACTAGGAGCTTCGCCGAAATTTAAAATTGTAGACTTCTATGGCTAAGTGAGAGTGATAAAGCAATATAGTCCGATTGCCTTGTTCGTTGTGCTGAGCACCTCCCTCAAAGGACCCAACAATGGGAAAAAGAGTGCTCAGATTTATCCCAAACACCCCAGCACTCGTGGCACGGGGGCAGAAGCCGACGACTGGCCATCTCTCAGATTTGATAAACAGCCGCACATAAGGTAATATTTTAAATTCAAACAAGCATTGCATAACGCACATGAACAAGTTTTCATCATACAAGATCACACGAGAAAGTTCATTCAAAAATTACATCCTTCGCACACTCGTCCGCCACAAGACGGGCACCCTTCAGGACACCCTCATAATACATTTCAGGGTGGCGATGCTCCTTGCCCTACGGCGGCCCCTCCTTCACCAACTTCTCGGCGTCCATCTTGGCCTAGTGCACCTTCGCACGGGCGAAAGCCCGGCGTGCACCTTCGATGCAGACGGACCGCTTTATGACCTCCAGCCATGGGCAGGCATCCACAAGCCGCCTCACTAGGCCGAAGTAGCTGTTGGGAAGGGAGTCGCTAGGCCACATCCGGACTATAAAGCCCCTCATGGCCTGTTCGGCCGCCTTGGGCAGCTCGACAAGTTGCTTCAGTTGGTCGCTCACAGGCATCGGGTGTTCGGTCCTAGTATACCGAGACGAGAACAACTTCTCCATCGAGCTTCCCTCCTCGGCCTGGTAATACTTCATGGCATCCGACACGCTGTGGGGCAAATCTGCGAATGCTCCTGGAGAGCTCCGGACTCGGGTAAGTAACAAGTAATTCACTTTCACATGCTTGCTTTGCATATTGAATGCCTTACCCGCCGCTATCTTCCTCATCGCCTCATTCTCCTGGATGGCCTTTTGGGCTTCGGCCTTGGCATGCTTTGTGCTCTCGAGGGCCGCGGAAAGCTCGGACTCTCGCGTCTTCGAGTCAAGCTCCAAAGCCTCGTGCTTCTTCACGAGAGCCTAGAGCTCTTGCTGCACCTCGCCCACCCGTGCCTCTTGTTTTTCCCGCTCGGTGCGCTCCTTGGCCGCTTTGTTTTCGGCCTCGGACAGCGCTTGCTTCAGGGTCGCCACTTCGGTCGTGGCTCCTGGCACATTCATGATGATCCTGTCATTTCGCAACCACATTTTATTTTTTATATAGACAAGGTATTACTTACCTTTGTTCTCCTCGAAATGCCTCTTGGCAAGGCCGAGCTCTTTCTCGGACCGCTCGAGGTCCTGCTTCAGTGCAGCGACCTCCGCAGCCAGTGCGATAGAGGTCAGCAGCGAAGCCTGCATACGCAAACAGACATACTTATATTAGACTCTTGCAGATATTATTTGATCCTCTATTCGGCTTTTATTTGCGAACACCAAACAGAGCATCAGGGGCTACTGTCTATGCGGTAATATTTTTCCTATATTTTAAATACTTACCCCAAGGCCTGTTAGAAGGGTGGCACAGGCTTTAGTCAGTCCGATCTTGGCGGACTGAACCTTCTTGATCACCGCACTCATAATAGTGCGGTGCTCTTCGTTGATGGAAGCGCCGCGAAGCGCTCCTAGAAGGTCATCCGATGCCTCTGGATGGACAGAGGTCACCGGCATAGATGGCTTGCCCCTTTTGGAAGGGGGCCGCCTGCCCGAGTCCGGAACCACTGCAGGATCCGTTGCGGTGTTCGGCTGAGGGCCGAACATGGAGCCCCAGGGAGCCTTGCTCCCTTTGCTCCTGGAGTCCGGAATGTCGCCTTGAGGTGCCTCCGGGACTATCCCCCCGGCTCGGTGCCCCTTGAGACAATACCCCGGCATTGTCCGTATGGAAAGGGGAGGAGGCGGTTGGAAGTGTATCACTATTCATGTCCGACGAGTCCAAGGAACCGTCCGACGAGGATAAGTCGATACGGGCTCGAGGCGGACTGCATAATCATATTCGATGTTAGGAGAAGCAGTGCAACAAAGGTATGCTATGAGTTACTCTGGTATCCGAATACTTACGACTTTGCCAGGGGCTTGGCCCTGAGCAGCCACTCGTCTTCGCCGTCGGCGGCGGTGGTGGCGCATTCTGGAAGGAGAGTACTTCCCTTCTTGGACCCTTCGGCCTCCCCGGTTGGGGCGGCCTTCCTTTTCTTGTCTCCCCCGGCTGGAGGGGGAGAATCTTCATCTTCCTTCTCCTCGTTTTCATAGGAGGAGTGCGTCTTGGAGTTATCGGATGATGTGTCCAATACCACCTGGCGCCGGGAACTCTTTCGGGTTCCCGTGGCCTTCTTCTTGGTCTTCTCCGACACCTCATAAGGAGCTGGAGTCCGCATCTCCGTTAGGAGAGCGTCTGCAGGGTCTTTGGGCAAAGGGGCCGGACAGTTAATCTACTCCGATGTCTCCACCCAGTCCTGTCAAAGACATGGGAGCTCAGACCCCGCACATGGTTAAGCTATGGGAAATAAATACCCTACCAGATGTACAGAACTTACCGGATTCGCAGGGCGCTTCGCGCTTAGGCCGCGGTCCTCGGTAAGAGAAGGGGGGACCTCGACTCCCTTGAATAGTACCTTCCAGACGTCCTTATATGTCGTGTCGAAGAGCTCGTGTAGAGTCTGGTGCTGGGCCGGGTGGAACTCCCATAAGTTGAAAGCCCGTTGTTGACACGGGAGGATCCGGCGGAAGAGCATGACCTGGACTATGTTGACAAGCTTAAGTTTCTTGTTTATCATGTTCCGGATACACTTCTGGAGTCCGTCCAGCTCCACCGATGAGCCCCAGGACAGGACCTTCTCCTTCCAGGAAGTGAGCCGCGTGGGGATTCCGGATCGAAACTCGGGGGCCGCCACCCAGTTGGTGTCACACGGCTCGGTGATGTAGAACCACCCCGATTGCCACCCCTTTATGGTCTCCACGAAGGAGCCCTCGAGGCATGTAATGTTGGGCATTTTGCCCACCATGGCTCCGCCGCATTCCGCTTGTTGGACGCCTACTACCTTCGGATTGATATTGAAGGTCTTCAGCCATAGGCCGAAGTGCTGCCGGATGTGGAGGAAAGCCTCGCACACGACGATGAACGCCGAGATGTTGAGGATGAAATTCGGGGCCAGATCATGAAAGTCCAGCCCATAATAGAACATAAGTCCGTAGACGAATGGAGGGAGGGGAAACCCCAGTCCACAAACAAAGTGGGGGAGGAAAACCACCCTTTCGTGAGATCCCGGGGTAGGGACGATCTGCCCCGCGGCTGGCAGCCGGTGCGCGATATCCGCGGCTAAGTATCCGGCACCACGTAGTTTTTTGATGTGTCCCTCCATGACGGAGGAGGCCATCCACTTGCCTCCCACTCCGGACATGTTTGGAGAGAGTTGAGGAGGAGGATGTGGACTTGGGCGCTGGAGCTCGAGTGCGCGAGAATGGATGAGCAAGGAGGAAGAAGGCGTGGGGTAGAAAAAGGTGAGACCTTATCCCTTTATAAGGGCGGACGAAACTATGCGCCCCCACCAGCCTGGTAAAACTCGCTTAACCTCCAAGCGCTGTAATTGATGGCGCGGTTGGGTTACCCACGTCCGTATTGATGGGAATCCCGTAATAAGGGGACACGATCTCTGCTTCGACAAGATGTGCCAAGGAAACCGCCTCGCGAAACACGCTGAGATAGGTTATGAAAAATGATTCGAATAAATACCTGGCTGTGGTGTGATGCCACGCTACGGGGTACGTCAGCAGATCATATTTGTGGAAATATTATTCTCTCTACGGTGGTATGTGGAACTTATTTTGCAGAGCCGGACACGATCCTCGTGTTCAAGATCTTCTACGAAGTATTCGGAGGAGGAACCCGCCTTGCAATGCCGAAGACAATCTGCGCACCGGACATATCATCATTGAAGCCTGGTTCAGGGGCTGCTGAGGGAGTCCTGGATTAGGGGGTATCCGGACAGCCGGATTATATCCTTTCGCCGGACTATTGGACTATGAAGATACAAGATTGAAGACTTCGTTCTGTGTCCGGATGGGACTCTCCTTGGCGTGGAAGGTAAGCTTGGCAATACGGATATGCAGATCTCCTTCCTTGTAACCGACTCTGTGTACCCCTAGCCCCCTCCGGTGTCTATATAAACCGGAGGGTTTAGTCCGTAGGACAACATACAATCATACCATAGGCTAGCTTCTAGGGTTAGCCTCTCTGATCTCGTGGTAGATCAACTCTTGTACTACTCATATTATCAAGAATAATCAAGCATGACGTAGGGTTTTACCTCCATCAAGAGGGCCCAAACCTAGGTAAAACATCGTGTCCCCTGCCTCCTGTTACCATCCGCCTTAGACGCACAGTTCGGGACCCCCTACCCGAGATCCACCGGTTTTGACACCGACACCTAGTATCCACTATGTTCTGAGATTGATATTGCTATGACTTTGCTATGCTTACTGCTTGTCACTAGGGCCCGAGTGCCATGATTTCAGATCTGAACCTATTATGTTTTCATCAATATATGAGAGTTCTTGATCCTATCTTGCAAGTCTATAGTCACCTATTATGTGTTATGATCCGTTAACCCCGAAGTGGCAATAATCGGGATACTTACCAGTGATGACCGTAGTTTGAGGAGTTCATGTATTCACTATGTGTTAATGCTTTGTTCCGATACTCTATTGAAAGGAGGCCTTAATATCCCTTAGTTTCCGTTAGGACCCCGCTGCCACGGGAGGGTAGGAGAAAAGATGTCATGCAAGTTCTTTTCCATAAGCACGTATGACTATATTGGGAATACATGCCTACATTACATTGATGAACTGGAGCTAGTTCTGTGTCACCCTAGGTTATGATCATTACATGATGAACCGCATCCGGCATAATTCTCCATCACCGATCCATTGCCTACGAGCTTTCCATATATTGTTCTTCGCTTATTTACTTTTCCGTTGCTATTGCTATCATCACTACAAAATACCAAAAACATTACTTTTGCTACCGTTATCTTTTGCTACCGTTACCACTACTATCATATTACTTTGATACTAAATACTTTGCTGCAGATATTAAGTTTCCAGGTGTGGTTGAATTGACAACTCAGCTGCTAATACTTGAGAATATTCTCTGGCTCCCCTTGTGTCAAATCAATAAATTTGGGTTGAATACTTTACCCTCGAAAACTGTTGCGATCCCCTATACTTGTGGGTTATCAGCTGTCGAGGCAATGAAGCACTCAAAGTTTTTGTGTAGTTCCACCAAAATCGAGCATCCCTATAGGCACATATATTGAGAGAGTAAGATTACGGTAATAGTGGGACTAGTTGATGAAACATACACTAACAAATGGAAGCACCCCTCATTATCTTAATGGGTAAAGTTTGCAACATAGTAGTTTTGCTTAAACAGAGGTGTTAGTTTATTTAATCAGTGCTAATTAGCTCAACACTCAAAGCATTGCCATGTATCATAGGTTACAAAACTTTAACGTGCAAAGATAAAGGAGTTTCTCATGACAGTAGCACGATACAAATAGAGATGACAGCAAACTAATATGGATGAATGCCTTAGGCCCGTACCAACCCGAGGAAAAAAATCTTATTCATGTAGTCCCATAAGAGATGATAAAGCACTCACTGGAATCACTCAATAGTATATATTTTTGTGCACTTCAAATGTATGGTTGAAATCACTCTTGTTTACCAGTGCTGAGATTATATCGAAAGATTATCAAGAACTTCCAACAGAATTAAAGCACAGGCTGGGATACAGTTCATTGTATTGTCTTGTGTAGTTCCACTAAAATGTATGATTGGCACAACATGATCCCTGTTTGCACAAGTAGGAACAAGTTGAAACCTTCATTAGTTTGTGAGAAAGGATAGAAAGACATTAGCATATTACTCTAACAGTAGCATCAAAATCATGATGGACAATACGCAAAACATTGCCTCATTGAACCAATGGCAATAAATTGACATGCAAAACAATAGCACTATTATGTCATGATGCTACCTCTTGAGCACTGCGTTGGTTTTCCCTTGAAGAGGAAAGGGTGATGCAGCAAAGTAGCGTAAGTATTTCCCTCAGTTTCTGAGAACCAAGGTATCAATCTAGTAGGAGGGCACGCACGAGTCCCTCGCACCTACACAAACAAATAAACTCCTTCCAACCAACACAATAAAGGGGTTGTCAATCCCTTCACCGTCACTTATGAGAGTGAGATCTGATAGGTATGATAAGATAATATTTTTGGTATTTTTATGATAAATATGCAAAGTAAAGAAATCAAAATAAATGGAAAAGGAAATAGCTTGTTGATGGAAGATTAATATGATGGAAAATAAACCCGGGGGACATAGGTTTCACTAGTGGCTTCTCTCGAGAGCATAAGTATTACGATGGGTAAACAAATTACTGTTGAGTAATTGACAGAATTGAGCATAGTTATGAGAATATCTAGTAATGATCATGTATATAGGCATCACGTCCGAAACAAGTAGACCGACTCCTGCCTGCATCTACTACTATTACTCCACACATCGACCGCTATCCAACATGCATCTAGAGTATTAAGTTCAAGAGAACAGAGTAACACTTTAAGCAAGATGACATGATGTAGAGGGATAAACTCATGCAATATGATATAAACCCCATCTTGTTATCCTCGATGGAAAAAATACAATACGTGCCTTGCTGCCCCTACTGTCACTGGGAAAGGACACCGCAAGATTGAACCCAAAGCTAAGCACTTCTTCCATTGCAAGAAAGATCAATCTAGTAGGCCAAATCAAACTGATAATTCAAAGAGGCTTGCAAAGATAACCAATCATACATAAAACAATTCAGAGAAGATTCAAATATTGTTCATAGATAAACTTGATCATAAACCCACAATTCATCGGTCTCAACAAACACACCGCAAAAGAAGATTACATCGAATAGATCCCCACAGGAGAGGGGGAGAACTTTGTATTGAGATCCAAAAAGAGAGAATAGCCATCTAGCTAATAACTATGGACCAGAAGGTTTGAATTAAACTACTCACACTTCATCGAAAAGGCTATGGTGTTGATGTAGAAGCCCTCCGTGATCGATGCCCCCTCCGGCGGAGCTCCGAAAAAGGCCCCAAGATGGGATCTCACGGATACAGAAAGTTACGGTGGTGGAATTAGGGTTTTGGCTCCATATCTGGTAGTTTGGGGGTATGTAGGTATATATAGGAGGAAGAAGTACGTCGGTGGAGCAACATGGGCCCCACGAGGGTGGAGGGC
>NC_041386.1:197853061-197888590 GCF_002162155.2 Triticum dicoccoides
GCCCCCTACCTCGTGCCTTCCTGGTAGCTTTCTTGACGTAGGGTCCAAGTCCTCTGGATCATGTTCGTTCTAAAAAATCACGTTCCAAAGGTTTCATTCCGTTTGGACTCCGTTTGATATTCTTTTTCTGTGAAATTCTGAAATAGGCAAAAAACAGCAATTCTGGGCTGGGCCTCCGGTTAATAGGTTAGTCCCAAAAATAATATAAAAGTGTATAATAAAGCCCAATAATGTCCAAAACAGGATATAATATAGCATGGAACAATCAAAAATTATAGATACATTGGATACGTATCAAGCATCCCCAAGCTTAATTCCTGCTCGTCCTCGAGTAGGTAAATGATAAAAACAGAATTTTTGATGTGGAATGCTACTTGGCATAATTTCAATGTAATTATCTTAATTGTGGTATGAATATTCAGATCCGAAAGATTCAAGACAAAAGTTCAATATTGATATAGAAATAATAGTACTTCAAGCATACTAACTAAGCAATTATGTCTCTTCAAAATAACATGGCCAAAGAAAGTTATCCCTACAAAATCATATAGTCTGGCTATGCTCCATCTTCACCACACAAAGTATTTAAGTCATGCACAACCTCAATGACAAGCCAAGCAATTGTTTCATACTTTTGGTGTTCTCAAACTTTTTCAATCTTCATGCAATACATGAGAGTGAGCCATGGACATATCACTATATGTGGAATAGAATGGTGGTTGTGGAGAAGACAAAAAGGGAGAAGATAGTCTCACATCAACTAGGCGTATCAATGGGCTATGGAGATGCCCATGAATAGATATCAATGTGAGTGAGTAGGGATTGCCATGCAATGGATGCACTAGAGCTATAAGTATATGAAAGCTGAACAAAAAGAACTAAGTGGGTGTGCATCCAACTCGCTTGCTCATGAAGACCTAGGGCATTTTGAGGAAGCCCATCATTGGAATATACAAGTCAAGTTCTATAATGAAAAATTCCCACCAGTATAAGAAAGTGATATCATAGGAGACTCTCTATCATGAAGATCATGGTGCTACTTTGAAGCACAAGTGTGGTAAAAGGATAGTAGCATTGTCCCTTCTCTCTTTTTCTCTCATTTTTTTATTTGGGCCTTTTCTCTTTTTTATGGCCTCTTTTTTTATCTTTATTTAGTCTGGAGTCTCATCTCGACTTGTGGGGGAATCATAGTCTCCATCATCCATTCCTCACTTGGGACAATGCTCTAAAAATGATGATCATCACACTTTTATTTACTTACAACTCACCAATTACAACTCAATACTTAGAACAAAATAGGAATCTATGTGAATGCCTCCGGCGGTGTACCGGGATATGCAATGATGCATGAGTGACATTTATGAAAGAATTATGAGCGGTGGCTTTGCCACAAATACGATGTCAACTACATGATCATGCAAGCAATATGACAATGATAGAGTGTGTCATAATAAACGGAACGGTTGAAAGTTGCATGGCAATATATCTCGGAATGGCTATGGAAATGCCATGATAGGTAGGTATGGTGGCTGTTTTGAGGAAGGTATATGGTGGGTGTATGATACCGGCGAAAAGTGAGCGGTATTAGAGAGGCTAGCAATGGTGGAAGGGTGAGAGTGCGTATAATCCATGGACTCAACGTTAGTCATAAATAACTCACATACTTATTGCAAAAATATATTAGTTATCAAAACAAAGTAATACGCGGATGCTCCTAGGGGGATAGATCGGTAGGAAAAGACCATTGCTCGTCCCCGACCGCCACTCATAAGGAAGACAATCAATAAATAAATCATGCTCCGACTTCATCACATAACGGTTCACCATACGTGCATGCTACGGGAATCACAAACTTTAACACAAGTATTCCTCAAATTCACAACTACTCGGCTAGAATGACTCTAATATCACCATCTCCATATCTCAAAACAATTATCAAGTATCAAACTTCTCATAGTATTCAACACGCTCATAAGATTTTTTTTATTAATCTTGAATGCCTAACATGATTAAAGCAAATTACCATGCTGTTTTGTAGACTCTGAAAATAATCTAAGTGAAGCATGAGATGACAATAGTTTCTATAAAACAAATCCACCACCGTGCCCTAAAAGATATAAGTGAAGCACTAGAGCAAAAACTATATAACTCAAAAGATATAAGTGAAGCACATAGAGTATTCTAACAATTTCCGAATCATGTGTGTCTCTCTCAAAAGGTTTGTACAACAAGGATGATTGTGGAAAACTAAAAAATAAAGACTCAAATAATACAAGGCGCGCCAAGCAAAACACATATCATGTGGTAAGTAAAAATATAGCTCCAAGTAAAGTTACCGATAGAAGTAGACGAAAGAGGGGATGCCTTCCGGGGCATCCCCAAGCTTAGGCTTTTGGTTGTCCTTGAATTTTACCTTGGGGTGCCATGGGCATCCCCAAGATTAGTCTCTTGTCACTCCTTGTTCCATAATCCATCAAAACAGAACCCAAAACTTGAAAACTTCACAACACAAAACTGAAAATAGAAAATCTCGTGAGCTCCGTTAGCGAAACAAAACAAAACACCACTTCAAGGTACTGTAATGAACTCATTATTTATTTATATTGGTGTTAAACCTACTGTATTCAAACTTCTCTATGGTTTATAAACTATTTTACTAGCCATAGATTCATCAAAATAAGCAAACAAGACACGAAAAAAACAGAATCTGTCAAAAACAGAACAGTCTGTAGTAATCTGTAGCTAACGCAAGTTCTGGAACCCCAAAAATTCTAAAATAAATTTCTGGACGTGAGTAATTTATCTATTAATCATCTGCAAAAGTAATTAATTAATAGAACTTTCCAAATAAAAATGGCAGCAATTCTTGTGAGCGCTAAAGTTTCTGTTTTTTACAGCAAGATTAAAAAGACTCTCCCCAAGTCTTCCCAACGGTTCTACTTGGCACAAACACTAACTAAACACAAAAAACACAACCAAAACAGAGGCTAGATAAATTATTTATTACTAAACAGGAGAAAAAATCAAGGAATAAAAATAAAATTGGGTTGCCTCCCAACAAGCGCTATCGTTTAACGCCCCTAGCTAGGCATAAAAGCAAGGATAGATCTAGGTATTGCCATCTTTGGTAGGCAATCCATAAGTGGCTCTCATAATAGATTCATATGGCAATTTAATTTTCTTTCTAGGGAAGTTTTCCATGCCTTTCCTTAACGGAAATTGGAATCTAATATTCCCTTCCTTCATATCAATAATTGCACCAATCGTTCTAAGGAAATGTCTACCAAGAATAATAGGACATAAAGGATTGCAATCTATGTCAAGAACAATAAAATCTATGGGCACATAGTTCCTATTTGCAACAATAAGAACATCATTAATTCTTCCCATAGGTTTCTTAATAGTTGTATCCGCAAGGTGCAAGTTTAAAGAGCAATCATCAAAATCACGGAAACCTAGAAAATCACACAAAGTTTTTGGAATCGTGGAAACACTAGCACCCAAATCACACAAAGCATAGCATTCATGATCTTTAATTTTAATTTTAATAGTAGGTTCCCACTCATCATAAAGTTTTCTAGGGATAGAAACTTCCAACTCAAGTGTTTCTTCATAAGATTGCATCAAAGCATCAACGATATGTTTGGTAAAGGCTTTATTTTGACTATAAGCATGAGGAGAATTTAGCACGGATTGGAACAAGGAAATACAATCTATCAAAGAGCAATTATCATAATTAAATTCCTTTAAATCCAAAATAATGGGTTCATTGATATTTAAAGTTTTGACCTCTTCAATCCCACTTTTAACAATTTTAGCATCAAGATCTAAAGACTCCAAATTTTTTGAACGCCTTCTAGGTATAGGTGGATCATATTCAGTCCCATCATTATCAAGATTCATATTGCAAAACAAAGATTTAATAGGGGACACATCAATAACTTTTAGATCTTCATCTTTTTTATCATGGAAACTAGAAGAACACGCTTTCATAAAGCAATCTTTCTTAGCACGCATCCTAGCGGTTCTTTGTTTGCACTCATCAATGGAAATTCTCATGGCTTTGAGAGAGTCATTGATATCATGCTTAGGTGGAATAGATCTAAGTTTCAAAGAATCAACATCAAGAGAAATTCTATCAATGTTCCTAGCCAATTCATCAATCTTAAGCAATTTTTCTTCAATCAAAGCATTGAAATTCTTTTGGGAAGTAATAAATTCTTTAATATTAGATTCAAAATCAGAGGGTATATTATTAAAATTTCCATAATAATTTTTGTAGGAATTACCATAATTATTAGAGGAATTACTAGGATAACGCCTAGGATTAAAGTTTCCTCTGTATGCGTTGTTACTAAAATTATTCCCACCAACAAAATTCTCATCCATAGATTCATTATTATTCTCAATTAAAGTAGACAAAGGCATATCATTAGGATCATAAGAAACACTTTTATTAGCAAATAATTTCATAAGTTCATCCATCTTTCCACTCAAAACATTAATTTCTTCTATCGCATGCACTTTCTTATTAGTAGATTTTTCAGTGTGCCATTGAGAATAATTAACCATAATATTATCTAGGAGTTTAGTACCTTCTCCTAAAGTGATTTCCATAAAAGTGCCTCCCGCGGCCGAATCTAAAAGATTTCTAGAAGCAAAATTCAATCCGGCATAATTTTTTTGTATAATCATCCATAAATTCAAACCATGTGTAGGGCAATTACGTATCATTAATTTCATCTCCTCCCAAGCTTGTGCAACATGTTCATGATCAAGTTGCTTAAAATTCATGATATCATTTCTAAGAGAGATGATCTTAGCAGGAGGAAAATACTTAGAGATAAAAGCATCTTTTGCACTTATTCCATGAGTCAATACTATTTTTAGGCAAAGACGAAAACCAAGCTTTAGCACGATCTCTAAGCGAAAAACTAAATAGCTTCAATTTAAAAATATCATTGTCCACATATTTATTGTTTTGCATATCACACAAATCAACAAAGTTGTTTAGATGGGTAGAAGCATCTTCACTAGGAAGGCCGAAAAACGGATCTTTCATGACAAGATTCAACAAAGCAACATTAATTTTACAAGATTCAACATTGGTAAGAGGAGCAACCAGAGTGCTAATAAAATCATTGTTGTTGGTATTAGATGAGTCACACAATTTGGTATTATCTTGAGCCATCATGACAAGCAATTAATCGAACACACAAGCAAACAAGAGATGGGCAAAAAGAGGCAAATAGAGAAAGAGAAGGAGGACGAAGAGAGAGGGCCAATAAAACGGCAAGGGTGAAGTGGGGGAGAGGAAAACGAGAGGCAAATGGCAAATAATGTAAAGCGGGAGATAAGGGTTTGTGATGGGTACTTGGTATGTTGACTTTTGCGTAGACTCCCCGGCAACGGCGCCAGAAATCCTTCTTGCTACCTCTTGAGCACTGCGTTGGTTTTCCCTTGGAGAGGAAAGGGTGATGCAGCAAAGTAGCGTAAGTATTTCCCTCAGATTTTGAGAACCAAGGTATCAATCCAGTAGGAGGCTACACACGAGTCCCTCACACCTACACAAACAAATAAACTCCTTGCAACCAATGCAATAAAGGGGTTGTCAATCCCTTCACAGTCACTTACGAGAGTGAGATCTGATAGATATGATAAGATAATATTTTTGGTATTTCTATGATAAATATGCAAAGTAAAGAAAGCAAAATAAACGGAAAAGGAAATAGCTTGTTGACGGAAGATTAATATGATGGAAAATAGACCCGGGGGCCATAGGTTTCTCTAGTGGCTTCTCTCGAGAGCACACTACTAGAAAAAGGGCTATAGATGGGATTGACACTAATGGCGCACCAGACAAGTGGTGCGCCATTAGTATATACTAATGGCGCACCACCTTCTGGTACGCCATTAGAGTTGAAACTACTAATGGCGCACCTGGCCCAGGGTGCGCCATTAGTATCAATTTTTTTTGAACTAGTGCGCCTGTCCAAACATACTAATGGCGCATCCAGACATAGTGCGCCATTACTAGTTGTAACTAGTAATGGCGCACCTGTCGGAAAGGGCGCCACTAATGTTGTTTTTTTATTATATTTTTTATTCCTTTTTTTGCAAAACTACTAATGGCGCACTGTTCCACCGTGCGCCATTACTAGTTTAAACTAGTAATGGCGCACTGTGGAACAGTGCGCCATTAGTATGTTTTTTTTGCAAAACTACTAATGGCGCACCACCAGAAGGTGCGCCATTAGTAACCTGGATTACTAATGGCGCATTTAGAGTTGGTGCGCCATTAGTAAGTGGGCAGCAACAAGATATTTTGGACAGCCTCTCCTACCCACACTCACTTTCTCCCCACTTCATTCTCTCCTCCTCCTTGTCTCGGGTGCCTCCTCTTTTTCACCTCATTTCCATCACAGATTCATTCAATTTAAGTGGTTAAATTACCTTGTTTTGATAGGTAAGTAAGGGGGGAAGCTATATTTATGTTGTTCTCCCTACAACATGTGCACGTGCACTTTTTATGGCCTAGCTAGATCTATGTATGTTCGTGGTGTTGCATATGTTTGTGGTGTTGCATATGTGTTTGTGTTTGGAGGTGTACCGGTATTTGAAATGCGATAGTTGCCAATATTTTGCCGGAATGTTGATTCATTTCCGTTTCGGCGAGAATTTTGGCATTAAGCATTCTTTTTGGTCCTATTTTTAGGGAAAGTCATGCCAAATTTTTTCTTGGTTCTAAAATATCGTTTTGCTCTACCCCGCAGGCGACCATGGTCCGCACGATGACCGAAGGCACCATTAATAGGTTTTTGAGGTCCGCGAAGGCCGAGATGCTTCAAAAGAACGAGACGGAGATAAGATGTCCGTGTCGAAGATGCAAGCTGAAGAGCCTTATTGCGGACCCGGATTCCGGGCAGGTGCGGGACCACGTGCTCTTGCGTGGTTTCATGGATGGCTATCGGTGGCAAGGTGATGAAGATGACTACGAAGTCGTTCATGGGGGATGGGCAAGAAATGAGGAAGGGCAGCAAGACAACCACCGCGGCTCGGGCGGGCGAGAAGACGAAGAATCCCTAGGGGATGATCATGACGGTGATGCTGTACACAGTCATCATGTAGAGGATGCAGGACATGATGATGAGGAAGATGCCGGAGCAGACGACGGGCATGATCATGAAGATGATGATGCCGGTGGAGCAGACGACGCTGGACCATCGATGGGCTGGGTGCAGGACCCTCATATTCAAGAGTTGCTTCTCAAGCAGACGGATAACGCAAGAGCTGCCGCCCGAGAGAAAGCCAAGATGGATCAACTTGAGTTAGACGCGGTTACTCCATTGTATGAAGGATGCAGGCCCGAGGATACCCGCATGAAAGTAACGCTCATGGCTCTGGAGATGAAGGTAAAACACAAAATGACCGACGCATGCTTCGATGAGAACATGTCATTCTGGCACGAACGTCTTCCCAAGGGGAACAAGTGCCTGACCAGTTTGGAGGAGGCGAAGAAAATCATGTGTCCTCTGGATTTACCGCACGTGAAATACCATGTGTGCATGAACAATTGCATCATTTATCGGGACGAGCACGGGGAGTCTACCATATGTCCGGTGTGCGGCGTCACTCGATACAAGAAGAGGAAGAAAGCTCCTCGAAAAGTGGTGTGGTACTTTCTGATCACTCCTCGTCTGCAGCGGTATTTCGCGGACCCTAAGGTAGCAAAGCTCCTGCATTGGCACGCGGATAGGGAGGAGAAGAAGCGAGAAGATGACGCAAATTATCCGGAGATAGATAAAAAAGACAAGATGCTGAGTCACCCTAAGGATGCGAGCCAGTGGCAAGCGTTGAACTTCGAATACCCAGAATTTGGGAAGGATCCAAGGAACATCGTGCTGGGCGCGAGCACCGATGGAGTCAATCCGTTTGGCAGCCAGAGAAGCACACATAGCACCTGGCCTGTGTTTGTGTGGATGTACAACCTTCCCCCCTGGTTGTGCATGAAGAGGAAGTACATTCACATGAGTATGCTAATTGAAGGGCCGAAACAACCAGGGAACGACATCAATCTGTATCTGGGGCTGCTGAAGGAGGAGCTAGACACACTGTGGAAAACGCCAGCCAATATGTGGGACGCCGCAGAGAAAGAATATTTCCCTATAAGAGCCGCACTGCTCACGACGGTGCACGACTATCTCGGTTACGGATATCTCGCGGGGCAGGTAGTCCACGGATTTTCTGGATGCGTAAGGTGCATGGATGACACAATGTATCGCCAGCTAGATAGAGATCCCGGGTCTTCGAAAACCGTGTTCATGGGACATCGAAGGTGGCTTCGCGATGATGACCCGTGGAGGAAACGCAAGGATCTGTTCGATGGTGAAACCGAACCCTGAAAACGCCCGTGTACGAGGAGCGGCGAGGAAATAGACAAGCTGTTGAAAAATTGGAAAGACTGCCCACTGCCGGGAAAGAAGCAAAAGGCGCCAGAGCCGGGAAAGAAGCGAAAGGCGCCAGAGCCGCTGCTGAAGGTATGGAAAACGAGGTCTATTTTCTGGGACTTGCCGTACTGGAAGATCCACCGTGTGCCTCACAGCCTTGATGTCATGCGTATCACGAAGAACGTGTGCGAGAGTCTGCTTGGTACCCTGCTCAACATGCCAGAGAGGACCAAAGATGGGCCGAAAGCAAGGGCAGACTTGAAATCAATGGGCATCAGGCAGGAGCTTCACACTATGTATGATGATGATGATGATGATGATGATGATGATGAGGCGAAGCAGGACACAGAAAGTCATCGCAAAGGCAAAAAGGCCAAGAAGACCAGAAATGACTACCCTCCCGCGTGCTTCACTCTAAGTCAGGAGGAGATCGAGCAGTTTTTCACCTGCCTCCTAGGAGTAAAACTTCCTTACGGTTACGCGGGGAAGATAGGCAGATACCTAGACCCAGCGAAGCTGAAGTTCAGCGGGATGAAGTCTCACGACTATCACGTGCTGATGACGCAGATACTTCCAGTTGCAATCCGTGGGATCATGGACGCGCACGTCCGTGAAACGCTATTTGACCTATGCAACTTTTTCGACGTCATCTCTAGGAAGTCGATTGGCGTGAGGCAACTCAGAAGGCTACAGGAAGAGATCGTGGTGATACTATGCGAGCTTGAGATGTACTTCCCGCCCGCATTCTTCGATGTTATGGTGCATCTGCTGGTCCATATAGTGGAGGATATCATCCAACTCGGGCCGACGTTCCTGCACAGCATGATGCCGTTCGAAAGGATGAATGGTGTCATCAAAGGATACGTTCGCAACATGTCACGTCCAGAGGGAAGCATAGCCAGGGGCTTTCTGACCGAAGAGTGCAGCTCCTACTGCATGAATTATCTAGGCATTGAGAACCCCGTTGGTCTGCTCGTCAACAGGCACCTCGGCAGGCTCGCTGGATGGGGTCACCGTGAGGGTCGCCGCGAAATGCATGTCGACTTCGGGGGTCGACTCGCCGACTTTGAAAGAGCAAACCTAGTCGCGCTACAACACATAGACGTGGTCGATCCTTGGGTGGTAGAGCACAAAACCTTTAATAAGAAGATGTACAATGACCGAGGCCAACAGAGGACGGACGGAGATATACTCAAAGAGCACAACTCATGTTTCACGCGTTGGTTCAAGCAGAAGCTTCTATCGTACCCTTTACATGAGGATTCTTCCGCGGAAGAACAATTCATATTCGCCTTGTCACAGGGCGCCGAGCACAACCTGATGACCTATGAGGCGTACGATATCAACGGCTACACATTCTACACTGAGGCCAAGGACATGAAGAGAGATGGTTATCAGAACTCTGGGGTAACGATGGAATCCTACACCGGTAACGACAAGGACAGATACTATGGAAGGATCGAGGAGATCTGGGAGCTGAGCTACGCTGGAGAGAAGGTCCCGATGTTCCGTGTCAGATGGGCCAAGAGCGTCCTAAAAGAAGACTGGTATTTCACCACCATGGTTATACCCGAAGCCAAATCCAAGACCGCGGGCGCAAACGTCACCGCGAAAAATGAGCCATGGGTACTGGCTTCCCAAGTGGACCAATGCTTCTTCATTACCGACCCGTCAAAGTCCAGTCGTGTTGTCGTGAGGAGAGGCAAAAGGAAGATCATCGGAATGGATGGAGTAGCCAATGAGCAAGACTTCGACAAGTACGGCGACCCAAGGATCGAACATGACGACGATGATGAAGTAGCAGCATACACCACAAGAAGAAGCAAGACCACCCTACCTAAAGGACATCCGTTCCATAGAAGAACTCCATTTGCGAAAAAGAAGGGCAAGAAGATTGTGAACAGATAGCTAGCTAAGATCGATTGTATTTAAATCTTAGCCTTCATTTCTCGATTGTATTTCATGGGCACTTTTTGAAATATCATGAATATTTTTAAATTTCATGGACACTCGATCTCGATCCCCCTCCATCTCGATCGCTATCCCACCTTGCCAGACCCGGTCCCCCTCGCCGCCGAGCACCCCCCGGTCCACCGGCCGCCGCCGCCGACCCCCTGCACTCCTCCCCTACTCAACCGCCGCCGCCGACCCCCCGCAGACCGCGCACCCTCCCCCGCTCCACCGGCATTACTGTTTGATGATATTTTTAAAAAAATTATTACTGTCTTATAAAAAAATATTACTGTTATGATTTAAACAAGTTTGAACATATTTAAACACAAATAAGTATCAAACAGCATTTTAAATGCATAAAAAAATTGTGGAGCCTGGGAATCGAACCCAGGCCCTCCTAGTGTGAGAACTGGCTGCTGACCAATCGAGCTAGTAGAGGGAACATGGTGTGGATCAGGTCAGGTGGAAGATAACCTGTTGGCTTGAGCAGAAATCAAAAAAAATACTAATGGTGCACCAGGGTGAGGTGCGCCATTAGTATGGATGTACTTATGGCGCACCGTGGGGTGGTGCGCCATTAGTATTGTGCCGCCCCCATCCATATTTCCTCCCCGACCCAAACCTATCCCCTCTCTCTCCCTCGCCTTCACCCTCGATCCCCTTCCCCTCTCCTCTCCCGACACCGCTGCCCCGCCGCCTCGACGCCGCCCCGACGCCACGACGCCGCCCCGTCGTCCTCGTCTCCTCCCAAACGCGATCTGGATCGGGGCGCCTTGCCCCAACGCCCATCGCCGGCGCCCCATCGTCCCTGTCGCCCGTCTCCAACCACCGCCGCCTGAGGCCCCGACGTCGGCGCCGCTCTCCCCGTCGCCTCACCTCGTTGGACGCCATCGCCCCGCCGCCCTCGTCGCCGGCGGCCCGGACGCCGCCCCGTCCACACCACCGTCGCCGGAGCACCACCACCACCCGGACCTCGTCGCCTCCTCCCCTGCATCATCGTCGTCGTCCCTGACATCCTCCCCGCGCCCCACTGCCCTATCCCTACGGCCCCCGTGAGCTCCCCCTCCTCCTCTCCCCTCTCCCCCTCGCGCGCATGCGCTTACGTCGTTTTGAGGTAGTTGGTTTGGAAGTAGTATGAAAGTATTATTCTGATCAGTGGCTGCCTTTTTGGGTTAGTTTTTGTTCGTTCCTCGCAATTCAGATTGTCGTATTGGTGCATCTGTCAGTCAAGCGCGCGCTGCTGACCAGTTGATCATCGGAACATAAACATCAACCAACTAACTAAGGCATTAACCATACCTGACAATGAACTATACAGATTTTTTTTTAAGCTTTCAGTGCCACTAGCATATAACGAACTATACAGATTGTGTAGTTATTCTGTCATCTTCCTTTAGTACTGGGCCATGGGGGAATACCAGAAGAAGCAAACAAACGTTATGTATCCTCCTTAGTAAGAAGGAAGCAATGGCCACTTTCACTTGAACAACAATTGAAGGCAGTCTGATATGTTGGACTTGCCATGTGCTGTGTAGTTTAGCTCCATTATTGTTCTCATATGTTGCCACCTTTTTTTGGGGTAGTTTTTGTTTGGAGATTGCAATTGGAATTGTTGTATTTGGTGCATCTGTCAGTCAACTGCTGCTGACCAGTTGATCGTCGTAACTTAAATCATCAACCAACTATGCAAGGGAATTAACCAGATTTGACAATGTTTAATCACAACTGTTTTAAAGCTTTTTCAGTACAACATGGGTCCACAATTGGCATAGATTCTGTTATTGAAGTTTCATGCTTCCATTTATCAACAAAATTCCGGTTCTGTTTTGAAAGTTGGCGACACAGAAGATGCATCAGCGTCGTGCTGCCATGCTTAGTTTTTTTATCCATTCTCAGTTTTCTATCTGTCATACCAATATTAGTTATGTAGAGTTCTCATCTTATGTAATGTTCAACTCTGACTAAAAAGGTTCTGCAAACGGTCTTTTACTGCACTTGACTGAAGAAGTAGGTGTCTGCTATATCCTGCACTTGAGGTGAGTTGTGTTCTCAGGTTTACATTGCAATGGGCACTCTTCTTGTAAACACAAATTCAGATTTATATACTATATGCTGGCATGACTGTTTTTATTAGGCAGGACAGTGCAGTAGTTGATGTATCTTGGGTTAATATTAACCTAACTATTCACTTTTCCTTAGGTTAATATTAAAATGTCCAGTGTATATATATTTGAAAATGATTGCTGCTAGATGTTAATTTGCTGGTACTAGCTAGAATTTGGCACTGAAAAGCAAAAGCAAGCTGCATATATTGTTTCACCTCTTCACATGCCAATGTATTTTCCATGTTGTGATGGAGGCCTTTTTTGCCTTGTCCACCCGAGAGGCCCTTGAGTTTGCTGGAATGTCGATTAACTTTCGTTTCGGCAAATTCGGGTACTCCATATGTCCTATTTTCAGCAAAGGTCATGCTGAAATTTTCCGTGAATTTTAGCATGACTTTGCTAAAAATAGGACATATGGGGTACTTGTGACTAATGCATGGGCCGGGGTATCTTAGTAGTTAATTAAGTAGGATCAAGTGCCCCGGCGTACTTGTGACTAATGCATGGCTTTTAGGGTGCCTCGGTGTCGATAAAAACCGAAATGATGAAAGCTTAGGCTTTTAGGGTGCCTCGGCGTCGAAAAACCCTCAATGATAAAAGCTTAGCTTTTAGGATGCCTCGGTGTCAACAAACCCTAAATGATGAGACCATGATCTTGTTCCTTGACAATAACCAACTTTTTGACTGAACTTTGTTCCTATTTAGAGAGAGACATGGCCAACAACGATGAGGCCGGGGGTTCGGGTGGCAAGGCATTCTGGGAGCTGTCCCAGGAGATGGAGGAACAACCTCACTTGTATGAGGACGCCGCCTTCCCCACTGATCCTGAGACCACTGATGGTGCTGCCGAGGATGACCCCATTGATGCCACCACTGATGGTGCCACCGAGGATGCCACCACTGATGATGGCAGCGCACGCACAGATGGCAGCCAACCGAAGAGGCAACGGAAGGACCGGCGCCCGACCGTGCTCCGCACCCTCAAGGAGGAAGTTACTGAAGTGGACTCCGATGGGAATCCAACAGCGCCCGAACAAATAGTCAAGGGGTACTCGCTTTAGCTCGGGTGCATTCTCTGGAGCACGGTCTCGATCAACACCGAGAACCTGAGGCATCCTGACCGAGGGAATTTGCGCAACCTCCTCTTCATGAAGCTGCACGAACGATACAAGTTCCCCGCTGAATTTGAAAACACAAGCCTCAAAGGGAATAAAGTGAACAATGCTGCCCTGACGAAGATGAGCAAGGCCCTGTCTACATGGAAAAGCAATGTGAAGAGAATGATCGAGAAAGGTGAGAGTTATGAGAAGATCAAGGAGAAAAATCCTTCGATCGCCGAAGATGACTACAACGACTTCAAGATCAATTGCTCGAGCACCGCAAACTCCGAATCAAGTCAGTGGGGGAAAGAAATGTCAGGACCCCGACTCAATGCCACATCGATCTAGCATGTAACACTTCATATCACTTTGCGACCTCACGCACGGTATTCCCACGGGTGTCGCCTTACCTTTGCCCGGGACCGTTTGCGCCTTTTGGCACACGTATATGACAGTGTCGCTAGCATCCATATGATAAGGAGCCCGGGCTGACATGGCTAGTCGTAAACCCAAAGTGGCACAAACTTACAGGGACAGGCATCCATGACCCAACATCGAACGTGTCGGTCATCAGCGAGTGAATCCAGGCTGTAGCACTGGGCTAGCAGGACTCCGGTGAACCGGGCTGTAGCGGGCTAACAGGACTCCGGTATTCATCACGTGACATTTCCCCGAAGGGACAGACACAGGAACGAAGAAGGACACATGCCGGCCAGCCTAAGTGTTCCGGAGCAGCAACAAGCTACCATGGCTCAGTGGAAACACTAGGAGACATTTCCCGGTAAGAGAGGTTACTAAGGATAAACAACTAGATAGCCAGATCCCACACATACCAAGCATTTCAATAACATACACACAATATGCTCGATATGTGCAAATACAACATGGCATCACAACATGACTCTATGACACAAGTAAATATTCAATAGGCTCCGAGGAGCGAGATATTACAAACATGGGTCTTATGACCCAACAATCAGAGCATACAAGTCAAAGCACATGCGGAAGCTTAACATGTCTGAGTACAGACATCTATAAATGAAAAAGGCTGAGAAGCCTGACTATCTACCAATCCTGCCGAGGCACAAGATCGTAGCTAAGGTAACAAGCTAAACGTCGAAGTCCACGCGGAACTACTAGCGAGACTGAAGTCTCTCTGCAAAAACATAAAATAGGCAAACGTGAGTACAAGTGTACCCAGCAAGACTTACATCAGAACTATCTACATATGCATCATTATCAACAAAGGGGTGGTGGGGTTTAACTGCAGCAAGCCAGCTTTGACTCGGTGGCTATCCTAAACTACGACTGTGAGTAACTCTTTTGAGGTGGCGCACATGAGTCCACATATTCACCATATCAATACACCACTATGGATCCGCTCCCGTCTCCCTACGAGAACGCCATCCATAGTACTCACGCTTATCTTGCGTATTTTAGAGTATCCACTTTCACTTGTCTATGAACTGATATAAGCAACCCAGAAGTCCTTTACCGCGGACACGGCTATTCGAATAGATGATGTTAACCCTGCAGGGGTGTACTTCTTCACACACGCTCTCACCACTTACCGCCGTTTACACGACATGTACTCGGCAACCTTCAAGCGGAAGCCCAACGTGGGTGTCGGCCACGGCCTGCCTAAACACTCAAGTCTCTAGTCCAGGTTTATTGCCTATTCGGGTTCCATCCATGAGGAGATCCGGCCGGAGTTTCGCTCACAGCCCCAAACAATGTGAACAGGGTTCCGTGACACCAAACGGGTGTCCGGTTTACCCGGCCACGTGCCTACCGCATCACAGCCCACCCCTACGGTCAGCGCTACGCACGGCCTCCAGCATACTACAAACACCAGAAACTACTTGCAACTCCTGGACAGAGGACAAGGGCGATTAAGAAGCCGAGAGGGTCCATTGGTTTCGGGCCCAATGCGTGGTAGTAGCTGAATCATGGATCACAAACACAGAACTCAGTTCCTGAGGACGGCTGCAATGAGACAACCCACCATGTACTCCTACATGGCCTCTCACCGCTACCTTTACCAAATCGTGTTCACACACTTAGCTCACACACAGTAGGACATGTTCACACGCCTCTGATTCATCCCCGATGAATCAGACCTGACTCAACTGTAAGCAGTAGCAGGCATGACAAACAAGCATGAATGAGTAGGCATAACAGGGCTCAAACAACTCCTACTCATGCTAGTGGGTTTCATCTATTTACTGTGGCAATGACAGGTCATGCAGAGGATAAAGGGGTTCAGCTACCGCAGCAAGTAACAGATGAATCAGTGTTGTCCTAATGCATTAAAAGAGAGCAGGAGCGAGAGAGTGGGATTTTATCGGAATGAACAAGGGGGTTTTGCTTGCCTGGCACTTCTGAAGATAACATTGAGTCTTCATCAGTGTCAACGATCACAACGTCGGAACATCGTCTACCGGGAGGGAACAGATACCGGCAACAAAGAAGAAATACAATCAATGCAATGCACAATATGATGCATGCTCATGACATGGCAATATGAATGTGTTTTGAGCTAATGCAACTAGCAACAGATTAAATGAAGTTGGTTTGAATACAAGATTCAAATTCAAACTCCATATGTGATTATTCAAATGCCATTTAATTGATTTGTGCTAAACAGCAGCTATAAGTTGTTCTAACATGCATGAAAATGGTACAGATGGATTCCTTGAATTTTTCTGATAATTTTTCATATATAATTTATTTAATTTGGAGTTACGGTTGAATTTCTATGATTTTTAGAAGTTTTTACAATTTTCTGGAATTTCCTGAATATTTATAAAATGAACTAAATTCCAGAAAAGGAATATTGCGTCAGCATGGCGTAAGGCTGAGGTCAGCAGGTCAACTGGGTCGCCCAGGGTCAAACCTGACGTGTGGGGGCCACACGTCAGTGACACAGGTTAGACAGGGGGGGTTAGTTTAGTTTAATTAAAGATTAGGGCACTAGGGCCCACATGTCAGTGTCAGGGGGTTAGATTAGGTGGTGATTAGCTTAAACTAATCACCTGACGGCGGGGGCCCACCTGTCATAGACCCAGGGGAGGTCAAACCCCTGGTCAAACGACTCAATCCCGCCGGCGTTGAGTCGCCGGCGAGGCCGAGGCGGCGGAGGCCTTCGGGTTTCTTGCTCCGGCAACCAAATGGCCGGCGGAGGGCATCTACGGAATGCCCAGGCTCGCGCGCATCTAACAGGGCAAACGGGAGAAGCTAGGGCGGCCGTAATCCTCGCCGGCGTCGAGCTCAGCGGCTGCCGGACCTCGGGCGTTGGCGGGAACGGCGCTACAGTGCACAAGAGGGGAAATGGAAGGGCGCTGCGGCCTCCTGGGGTTGCGGTGAGCACGATGGTGGGCTCGGGAGCGAGCTGCGGTGGCTGTGGCCTCGGCCACGCCATGGCCGGCGGCGAGAAGCTCTCGGCCGTGGTGGATAACCTAGCTACGGCGCGCGAACGACGAAACAGAGAGGGGGAAACGGACGGAGAGCTCACGTAGACCCTGTAGAGGTGGACGGCGAGCTTGAGGGAGGCCGGACGGGGGCGGATTTGACGGCGGTGATCCGCGGTGGCCGAGGAGGGGAACGGCGAAGCTGGCAGCATCCAGGGCTTCCGGAGGGCCGTGGATCGGTGGGGAGGAAGAGGGGGTCGAGGCGGAGCCTTTGAGCGCATCGGCGAGGCTAGGGGGTGGCGGTGGCCGCGAGGGAGCTCGTCGGTGGCGGCGGCTCCGTTCGGGCGAGTGAGGGAGAGAGGAAGCAGAGGAGGGGGGAGAGTTCGGGAGAGTGAGGGAGTTCCAGGGGGGTGGCGTGGCACGCATGGAGGCGTCCGGGGTGTCGAGGTGGAGCGGCAAGCAGGAGGTGGCCGGGGCGTGCGCCGGCGTGCGTCGGCCACGCGCCTGTGCCTACTGGCGCGAGGAGGAAGGCGACAGGGGGGGAAGTGGAGATGGGCTGGGCCGTGCTGCTGGGCCAGGTGGGCTACCAGGTGAGCGCCAGGTAGTCCTTCTCTCTCTTTCCATTTCTGTTTTTATTTATCTATTTTGTTCTGTGTTGTTTTAGTTTAGTAAAATACTAAACCATTTTATAAAATCCTGAAAATAGTTATGTGGCTAGAGTTAAAATATACCAAACCACATAAAATGTTCCAGTAATTATTGGACATATATTATTTATATATCAAATATATATCCAATGCAAATAGCTATTTATTTAATTCAAAGGCCCAAAATAATTAACTCTGAGATACCAAAAATATTGTTTTGAGTTTTACATCTTTGCAATATTTTCAGAGACTAAGAGGAACATTTTCTTGGACTTCTTTGAGGAGATTTTAATGTTGATCATTTTTAGAAGGTTTCTGAGGCTTTGAAAATTCCTCAATTCAAATTTCAGAAATTTAAATATGATGCCTGGATGAAGATGGAACTATTTACAAACAATATTCTAGGGCTGTGACAAGAAATGCAGGAGCTGAACTTAGGGGAACACACACTCGGTCCCGGCGGTTATAGAGTGGCGGAGCCTATATGGGACAAGGAGGAGGCGGACCGTGCCGAGCAAGGCCTACCGCCCCTCTTCGATAAATACGGTGACAAGCAGACCAGGAACTTTGTCAGGGCCCGGTACAAGAAGGACCCGAAAACAAAGGAGCTTACCACGGATCCGAAGACCAGGGTGCTTGAGCTTGTTCTGGTAAGGAATACACCCCTGCGTAATTAGCTCCATATGGTTGCATTCTAATTAATGAAGCCAAATTTCTAAATGGTTCACATTCCTTCCGCAGGCGACTGAAAGCAGTAGCGCGGGGTCGACTAAGAGCAACCCTTGGGACACCACTCTAAATAGGGCGTTGAATGTAATGAAGAACAAGGATAAGCTCAGTAAGCCGACGTCAGCTGGTCATGTGGCCGGCAAAGGTTTGTCGACAAAATGGTCGTCATACTATAACACTGGTGGGCGGAAGGAGAAAAAGACCATCTCGGAAAGCCAGGCGCGCGAGGTTCAAGAACTCAAGGCACAGGTGGCGCGGATTCCGGAGATTGTCCAAGAGCAAGTGCAACAACAACTCGGAGCGATGATCACCACCATTGTGCCTACCTTGATCTAGGGGTTGAGTGCGTGGATTGCGGGCGGCCAACAGGGGCCGCCCCCGATTCCTAGCTTCATGGCCAGCAACTCGCAGAACACGATCACGGGGCCATTGGTGTCTCCGGCGGAGGCAGCATTGGTGTCTCCGATGCCGGCACAGGAGCTTAATGCACCCGGGTGTACGCCGGCCGGCACCTCTGCAGCAAGCGGCCCCTCCGTCAACTGCACGCCCGCCGTTGGCGGTGCCTCGACATTAGCCGAGCTCGACGCCATCATCACGGTAACTAATTAAGCCTCTCTCGGCCGAGGACTTCATCTCCTTGCCTTTGACTGGGCATCCCTGACGCCCTACATGTTTTCGCAGGGTGCCGCCGACGTTCTGTGCACTCTCCTGCACTTCGTGAACAACGAGTTGGTGGATGTCACCAAGGGCAAAATCGTTCAACCGGGCAACCCCTTGTTCCACGGTACCCAGATGCCACCCAACTTGTTTAGGGTTCAACTGGTTCGGGTGCTGCCAGGCTGCGACGAGTTGTTACCTCCGGTTCGACCCGTCGGGGCCGACGATGATGACGTGATGACCCTCAGCGCCTGCCTGAGCTGGCCCCTGCTTTGGCCGAAGAGCCAGATTCGTTTGGGGGCGGGGGACACCACCCCAAAGACAACACCGCCAGTCGTGCAGGTGCCAAGTCGGCCCCATGGCAAGACCGCCGCAACGGTGCCGGACATCCCTATGCCACTGGATCCAAACATGCATATGGCACAAGATCAGAACAACGACGACGACGATACATTTGGCAACGTCGATCAGTACTTTGCCGATCATGGGTACGGTGGCGACTTCATGGGGCCTCCTTCCGAGGAACCCAACCCAACAAAAGACGTGCGCGATCTAGCTGGTACCGTGGAGAAGCCAAGTTGCAACAGGCGTCATCTACAGCTCAGCTCTCAGGAGACGCCTCCAGCTGCCGACTTCACCGAGCCTCAGATAGGCGAGGTGCGAAATATTATCAGCCCCAACACACTCAAGAAGGCGGTCTGTGAGCAGAACTCGGCCCCATTATAGGAGAAGAAGAAGGCACGCAAAAGAAAGACTAACAAGGGTGCGGGCCAGCCGGCACCGAGTACAATTCGTGCTCAGGACGGGCCACCTTCACCTGAGGATTTAATGAGGAGGCTGCATGTGGCGGGTAGGCCGATGCTACCGAGAAATATGCTCGATGCTGCAACCGGTGCTATGCGGAGTCTGCATGACAGTGTTCTTTCTTTGGAGAAGCGGCATCTCATAGAGAATGATGTGGCATACCCGGTTTTCACGGCCAAGGTGCCAGAGGGCAAGGGCTTTGTGGATAACTCCATCGGGGATACGATCGTCCTGCGGTTTGATGACATCCACGCTATGTTGAACCTACATCCGCTGCACTACCCCTTCGTTCGGCTATTTTCGCCGAGTATGGAGATGCGGATCATTCACAACAAGACCCCGGACATCGTGATAGTCGACCCCTTCTACATGTGTGCCAAGATCTTGGGCAGCGCTGGGGACCGGCAAGTCGCGAGTTCTTACCTCGAAGGCGTCATTCTGGCAAACCAAGATAAGGATAACTTCCTCGTTCCTTACTTTCCCGAGTAAGTCCTCCTCTCAACCGCCCCGTAACATATGAATTCTTAGATTTCGATCGTTTTTCTTTTAACATTCCGTGTTTTCTGCAGTGACACACATTGCACGCTCATCCTCCTAAGCCCCAAATATTCCATGGCCACGTATTTCGACCCGGACCGTCATTCGAACATAGACTACACAAATGTCAAGAAGGTTCTTGATGATGTTCTCCCCGGCTACACCAAATCTGGAGGCACCTTCACCAGGCCTATTCGTAAGTACGGCAAGCACGTGTTCTCCCACAATACGATGTTCTGCTGCATCAAGCAGCCGCCTGGCGGTCAGAAGGGTGCCTACTACGCCATCCATCACATGCGGGCGATCGTATGGGACCATCATCAACTTCTGCTACCGAGTAAACTCAAGAATGGGCCGCGAGCGTGTCGGCAATCCAGGACGCGGACATTAGACAAGAATTCTTTCGCATCCAGTCGGAGTTTGCGGAAATCATCCATCAAGATGTCCTTTGTACCTCGGGGCAGTTCTACCTCAGAAATCAACCGTCCAACAGTGACATCGACACAATGCTACAAATGCAGGCTGACAACAACCGTTATTTCATGACTCCCACGATAGATGGCGGCTTCATCCACGCTCCGGTCCCTTGAGTCGAGTCGAAAGCAGTGATGCTGTGTCTAGTTCTTAAACATCGATTGGCTCATGTTGTAATTAAACTTTAATGAACTTGTAGTATGTCTCTTTGGTTTCGAGAGTTGTTCAACTTAGATGTAATCGATGCTATTAATGTCTTGCTTTTCTCTTCCGATCGTTCTGTTGCATACTTATATATTGCTTATGTATTGTCTGTGAGTTGGTACTAATGTTTCGTTTGGCTACTGCATAGCGATGCCGTCGTATGTCGTGTACAAGGGTAAGGTTCCTGGAGTCTACGACGACTGGGAGGAGTGTCGGAGACAGGTTCACCGATTCAGCGGTAACAGTTACAAAGGGTACACCACTCGGGCCGAGGCCGAATCTAGATACGCCCGCTATCTAGCGTGAGAGGGGAGGGAGCGTTGGAGGAACCGGATGAAGACGAGTTTCATCGTGATGACCGCAGCTCTCTTCTATGTGATGGTAGTTTAGATGATCGATATCGACTTGTAATGTGAAGACAAACTCGCTACTTGTGGTCTCGCGACTTGTAATATAATGTTCTATCTTTGTTTGGTCTTTTCAATTCGGAGACTAATATGATGAATTGTATTCAGAGATTAATATGATGAATTGTATTCAGAGACTAATCTTCTAATATGATGAATTGTATTCGGATATTTTGTCCAATTATACATTTTGTAACCTGTGCAAAAAACAGAAAAATAAAAAATAAAAAAAACCTAATATTCATACTAATGGCGCATCACATCACAGTGCACCATTAGTACGCCAAAGGATACTAATGGCGCATCATTGAACAGTGCGCCATTCGTATGCCGAAGTTACTAATGGCGCATCTTGTTGTTGTGCGCCATTAGTATGCCAAAGCACCTGGGTATACATGGCCCCCTGGGAGGCATACTAATGGCGCACTGTTGTATATACTAATGGCGCATCTGAGGTCCGCCATTAGTATACCAGATACTAATGGCGCACCAGTGGTGCGCCATTAGTAAAATATACTAATGGCGTGGCACTAATGGCGCACCACTAATGCGCCATTAATGGCCAAATTAGGTGCGCCATTAGTAGGCCTTTTCCTAGTAGTGGCATAAGTATTATGGTGGGTAAACAAATTACTGTTGAGCAATTGACAGAATTGAGCACAGTTATGAGAATATCTAGGTATGATCATGAATATAGGCATCATGTCCGAAACAAGTAGAGCGACTCCTGCCTGCATCTACTACTATTACTCCACAGATCGACCGCTATCCAGCATGCATCTAGAGTATTAAGTTCAAGAGAACAGGGTAACGCTTTAAGCAAGATGACATGATATAGAGGGATAAACTCATGCAACATGATATAAACCCCATCTTGTTATCCTCGATGTCAGCAATACAATACGTGCCTTGCTGCCCCTACTGTCACTGGGAAAGGACACCGCAAGATTGAACCCAAAGCTAAGCACTTCTCCAATTGCAAGAAAGATCAATCTAGTAGGCCAAACCAAACTGATAATTCGAAGAGACTTGCAAAGATAACCAATCATACATAAAAGAATTCAGAGAGGATTCAAATATTGTTCATAGATAAACTTGGTCATAAACCCATAATTCATCGGTCTCAACAAACACACCACAAAAGAAGATTACATCGAATAGATCTCCACAAGAGAGGGGGAGAACTTTGTATTGAGATCCAAAAAGAGAGAAGAAGCCATCTAGCTAATAACTATGGACCTGAAGGTCTGAAGTAAACTACTCACACTTCATCGGAGAGGCTATGGTGTTGATGTAGAAGCCCTCCGTGATCGATGCCCCCTCCGGTGGAGCTCCGGAAAAGTCCCCAAGATGGGATCTCACGGATACAGAAAGTTACGGCGGTAGAATTAGGGTTTTGGCTCCGTATCTGGTAGTTTGGGGGTATGTAGGTATATATAGGAGGAATAAGTACGTCGATGGAGCAACATGGGCCCCACGAGGGTGGAGGGCGCGCCTGGGGGGGGGGGGGAGGTAGGCGCGCCCCTACCTCGTGCCTTCCTGGTAGCTTTCTTGACATAGGGTCCAAGTCCTTTGGATCATGTTTGTTCCAAAAATCACGTTCCCGAAGGTTTCATTCCGTTTGGACTCCGTTTGATATTCTTTTTCTATGAAACTCTAAAATAGGCAAAAACAACAATTCTGGACTGGGCCTCCGGTTAATAGGTTAGTCCCAAAAATAATATAAAAGTGTATAATAAAGACCAATAATGTCCAAAACAGGATATAATATAGCATGGAACAATAAAAAATTATAGATACATTGGAGACGTATCACATGACACTAATAATATTCCCTCCCTGCTCCACCACATGATTCACCTCCATAGAAAAACATACACACGTACATGATTCAGCATAGGGTGCTACTAAAGATTTGTTTAACTCTGATAGGAAAATTAGGCAGCAATCAATTAGTGGTACTTAAGTAGTCCTAATTAATTAAGTGAGACAGCAGAAGTGGAAGGGCTCCCTGGAGGATCGTCTCACATGTAAGGTAGTCGTTGCCGGAGCCCTTGAATGGCCTCGACTGAGGCCTCTGGCTTCAGCAAGATCGCCTTGGCACTGTTTATTCTTCTTCTCCTTCCTCTTCATGCTCTGTTTCTCATTCTCCTCACCAGTTGGTGAAACCAAGTACATGATTGGCCTCTATTTCAGAATTGGTTTTGTCAGTGAGGGAGTACAAGTGTACTAGTAAACAATAGCATTATTTTCTCATGGCAGTCGCAAAATAGAGATGAACACATGCATTAAATATCATTCTTACTTAAAGGAAGGTTAGGGTGCCAATATGGATGATGAGGATTGGAACACATATCTCCCTTTGTGCAGTTCCACCGAAATGAACCAACTGTTCCATTCTGACATTCCAGTTAAATAGCACAAAAGTCACTGCTTTTAGGAGGACCTTTTAAGAAGAGTTTTGTGAAGTGCACCAAAAGGTCACAACAGCAACCAGGTGAAATGGATATCCCTGTTTACACAAAAAGCTACAGAGGAAACAGTGAGAGTCTCAAACAATTACAGGCAAAAACATTTGACTGAACTTGTCATGGCTTATAACAGTGGCATGACTTCATTTTTACCAGGGGCATTAGATTAAGAACAACTAATTATTTGGTATAAGGGCATGGGACAGTGGGTGCATCAGCAGTCCAGCACCATGTACCTAAATAGGGGCATAAAGTGGTGATTCATAGTTTGTTTCCCCGAGAAACAAACATCCAAGAAACATATCTGGGTTGGTCCCATTTTTTTCACTATAGCCACCTACTCCCATGTGTGGATAGCAAATCTAGTCCTGGTCATACCACTGTGTTCAGCGTTACCCCTATATTTCCCTTTTCGGCCAAGAGACCAGTTGGATGACCAGTTTGTACTACTTTCACCCCTTTCCTTCCTTTTTGTACCAAGTCCGATGTACTATGTTTGGTTCTAGGCCTAGTATTGCCATATTTTGCCACACATTTTTGCCAACCTTGCCTAAGTTTAGGGGCTGTTTGGTTCTAGGCCTAGTATTGCCATATTTTGCCACACATTTTTGCCAACCTTGCCTAAGTTTAGTTTATCAAAATTAAAGCCACAAGTTGGCAAGCCTAAGGGAATCTTGCCACACTTTTTGTGTGTATGCCATGTGGGGCTCAAGTGTGGCTTGCCTAAGGTGTGGCTTGAACCAAACGCTCACCTAAGTTAGTCAAACTTGCCTAACCTTAGGTGTGGCAACCTTTGGCAAAGTTAGTCACAAACCAAATAGCCTCTTCTTGTTTGAACCAAGTACAAGATTCAACTCCATGAAGTAGCTTTACCTCTAACAATAGAAGAAAAAAATAGGTGATGTTGGACCATCCGACCGAGAGGGGCCGATAGGTAGAAAATGATGCACATGCAGCGACGTAGTGAGCTGGGGAAGTAGAGCTAAGGTGGTTTAGAAGGAATATATACCTGAAGGTCGTCGGAATGTGGATAGGTGGGCGGCGGGAGGCCGGATCCGCCCACACTAGGACAACGATGAAGGGATCGGAGGAACTCCCGCACCAGTGCTCGGCCAGAGATAACGATGCGGCCGGTAGTGGGTCGCCTCCCTCGTTGTCGACGACGGCCTAAACGCTGCCCCTCCTTCCCTTCACCGGCGAAGGGGGATACATCCGGATCTGTAACCAGCGGTGAGGATATAAAGACAGTGTTTTTTGAAGGGAGAAAGACAGTGCTACCACCCCTATCTTGTTTAGATCTGGAGAGGATGAGAGTATGTGAATAGACCAACCCTAGCAAGCAAGCGTGGAGGCTCCGGCCTATATATACGTAGTGGGGTAGTTTTCCTTTTTCACTCCATCAAAACAATCGTTTAAAATTGTGTACTACGTGCCAGGTCGCCTTTTTTAGTTGTTGATTGTTTTTTGAGATAGCTACCCGCTTGTTCCAAGTGGTGTTACGGTGTGCCAGGTCGCACTTTGTATCGTTCAAGTCTGGTACAAGTCCCTCCATTAAATGAACAACCACCCCCTCATAAAAATTGTGAACAACCACCCCCTTATTATTTATATTTTCTACTCCCTCCGTTCCTAAATATAAGTCATTTTTATTAGCCACACCTAAGACAAGAATTTTTTTATTAGCAGTGAACCCCACATGTCATAGACATGAAAAGTGTGGCAAGATTCCCTTAGGCAAGCCAAAGTGTGTCTAACAATTTGAGCAACTCAAGTTAGGCAAGTGTGGCAAGTGTGGCAAAAATAATGTGGCAACATAAGACAAACATAGTCACAATCCAAACAGCCCCGTAATTTTTTGTGACATGCATGAAAATTTGGTTAGTTAAATTTATAGTCAAAATTTGGCAAGGTGCATCAAATCAACACATGCAAGTATCAAAAGGGAAGTCACAACATGCATGCATGCGTTGTACTCCCCCCGTTTCCAAATATAAGTCTTTTTAGAGATTGCAACAAGTGACTACATACGAAGCAAAATATGTCTACATACATCCGTATGTAGTAGTCCATTTTAAATGTGTAAAAAGACTTATATTGAGTGTAGTGCTTTGATGTGTCGCGTCAACTCGTACAAGACCGAGAAGTTTGATTACTACGGGTGCGTTTGGTTAACGGGATAGCCACCCAAGGGACATGGATAGCCATATTTTATTGGATAGCAGTCGTTTGGTTTGTGGATGAGCTGGGATAAGATAGAATAGGGATAGCCAGATACTGGGAATATACCTCTAAAATCCGGCTCCGCTCACACGCAAAAATCTCGTGGACATGTGCATCCACCCGCGCGCGAACAGAACCTTTTCTCTCATTGAGGCGCTATCCTCCAAAAAGCAGTGCATGGGCTTCCGTGTACGTGGTGTGAGTGAGCTGCGCGTGCATGTGTGCCTCCGTGTACGTGATTTGAGTGAGGTATGTGCATGGGCAGCCTATGGCATGGTCGTTGCTGTACTCTGTACGCGGACGCACTGATGATGTACGTTGGGGGCTATACTACACGGACGACCGATATTACGGCTATACGTTGGCGGCTATACTTTGTGTACGTGGGCGGCCGATGTTGTACTGCTTGTATGGTGTATGCGGCCAGCCAATGTTGTATCACCTGTATATAGTGCAGGACTAATACGGTGTACATGGGCAGCCTGCTGTGGCGTGGTGTACATGTGTGTGATGTGCGTGCGCGAGCTGCTTGGTGCCGGGAGTTGTGTATGCCTAAGTTGATGGAAGATAAGATGACAAAAAATATTTTAATTACAAAGTATAGAAAAATGCTTGTCGCAACCATGTTTCATCCTTCGAACCAAACAAAAGATGGGCTAACATCACTCACCAACCAAAGAGAAAAAATGGCTATCCCTAGCCTACCGGATAGGGATACCCATAACCACTCTAACATCTCCCTCTAACCAAACACATCCTACAACGCCCTCTCCCTCGCGGACTGAGCTTCGGTGCCTTAACTGCACCTGCCTTTGGCTGCATGATAGGTGGGCCAACCACCTGTTGGGCCCACCTGTCATAGACGCAAATGTAGGAGCAGTAAGTCAATGAAGCTGCGTCCCTCCCTTGCGCATGAGCGTGGTGGCTAGCAGGACTAGTAGGAGCTTTTGCTACACGCTTCTTGATAGCGGCGAACTTGCAGATTGAGTTGACCATCCTGTCGTCCATGCGTGAGGCGAAGCCGGCGTCGGTGAGGGCTACGACGCTGGCGGTCGCCAGCACCGTCTGGAAACGCCGCGTAGTGTGGGTCCATAGGCCGGCGTCTTGGATGATTTGGCACAGCCAACTGCCGCTCGCGACCATCGCCTCCATAGGTGCTTCTGGCTTCTGGTCACTTGGTCTTGGATTGGAGTGAACAGTGTTGTGCAGAGACTAAGGAGTAGATGGATTGGAGTGGTGGGGCGCCTTTATATGAGAATCGAAACTCTGTTGCATTCACATCGTGCTGGCTCTATTCTGCTTCTCCAATTAATTTCCTCTGCATGTAGAGTAATTTGAGGATGCATCATTGACCATTCAAAGTCTCGGGAACCGCTACCCTCTCCCTCCTTGGAATTCAAGCACCTATGGAGGTGACTGCCGCTCGCATCTATTGCGTGTCAGGAGACGTTCCCGTCGACGACGAGGTGCCTATGGTGACTTCGTAAATTTCAAGATGATAGTACTAGTATACTCAATATTCTGCACCGCGACCAAGGCCGAGAGGAAAACGAGAGAACTACATATTTATTTACGGTGTAGATTCACTCATTTTGCTCCATATGTACTCCACCTCTGTGTAGTCTAGTCACTTGTTGAAATCTCTAGAAAGGCAAATTCTCCTTTCTGGTTTACAGGGCTATACTAGCAAGTGCTCCCTCCGTCCAAAAATACTTGTCATCAAAATGGATAAAAAAGATGTATCTAGAACTAATATACATTTAGATACATGCCCTTTTATTCATTTTGATGACAAGTATTTCCGGACGGAGGGAGTACTACAATAGTGGGCTCACATAGAAATTTTGTCTCATGCAAGAGCCTGGCTATATGCATGCTCCAAGGTTCGCAACTGCCATGTTCGGGTTGCACTTGGCTCTTCGCCTCTTCGAGAAGACGAACAATGATGTTACTACTACTGCTTCTATAGTATCGAATCCACTGCTGCATGTCCATCCACCGCGAGCTGGAGGGATAGCTTGTTGTAGTACTATAAGCAAAATCCTATCCTCGTCCGCGAGCCACCGCGCGCATGGGCGAGGGAGAAGGCGTGTACTAGTAAAATCAAGCTTCTCCTCATTGTACGAGTTGACGCTGAAAGACCCATAGTGTACAATACTCCATTTGCTGCAACCTCTAACATTTACCCCACCACAAATTAAAAAATATATTCCTGTCTTGACCAGATGAGCGTGCAAACTAGAATCACCAAGATGAAAGGTAGGGCCAAAAGATTATTTTAATCAAAAAAATATAGCATGGAGCCGACCCCAACAATTTTAAGCTTACAGGCATGGTACACACTATCCTAGACTACTCTACACATGAAACTACCACACGAGCGTCCGGGCTGCGCTTGGCTCTTCGCCTCTTCGGGAGTACTACAGTATTCTTCTGGCCATCTCACACCGATTGAACTGCTGCATGTCCACCGCGTACGGGAGGGAGAGAGTGTAGCAAACGAAAAAGCTTCTCCTAGTCCTGCCAGCCACCACGCTCATGGGCGAGGGAGGGGCGTAGCTTCATTGAGTTACTGCTCCTGCCTTTGCGTCCATGATAGGTGGGCCCAACAGGTTGGTGGCCCACCTGTCATGCAGCCAAAGGCAGGTGCGGTTAAGGCAAGAGGGCATTGTAGTAATCAAACTTCTCGGTCTTGTACGAGTTGACGCGACACATCAAAGCACTGCACTCGATATATTTCAATAATTTGCGTTTACCGATGCATTAATTACAACACATGCATGCATGCCACGACTCTCCTTTTGATACTTGCATGTGTTGATTTAATGCACCTTGAAGTAGTATGAATATGTGACGGTAAAGCTTTGTAATGCCCCGGCCCTAATAAAGCAAGAGATGGTTGTGCACGAGGAGGGCAAGATCATGCAGACGGAATAGGACCCGACGATGGAGCTTTCTATGGTCTTGATGGACCTCACCTTGCTCCACTGCCCCTTGTGCCTCCGCCCCTTGAAGCCTCTAGTGTATGAGGTTCGAATATACCTCTTCCGTTCGGCTGATCGAGCAAGGTGCAGGTTTCTTGATTGATGTGTTGTTCGATTGATTTGTGAAGTGGAAGGGAGGGCAGCTGGCTTGCACGGACTACCGCGTCGAGCGCCCCGGGAACCAGCGGCAGTGCCAGAAGTGCGAGTGCGGCGGTGGCTTCGACGTGCGGAACATGGCGGTGGACGACGTCCTCTCCTCGGTGAGGCTGGAGTGCCCGCACGAAGGCTGTGGGCTCTACGTCACTTACCAGAAGCTCGCCGATCACCAGAGCGTGTGTCCGCTCGCACCCTGCAAATGCCCCGTGCCCGTATGTGGCTACGAAGGCCCGCCGCCGGTGCTCTCCCACCACATCAGCACCATGCATCCCATGCCCGTGCACAGGATCCAGTACGGAAAGGCGCTCCAGCTGCAAGTGCCACTGTCGGAGCCACGGCTCTTGCTGTTCGTGAAGGAGGACGGCCGCATGTTTTTCTTGGTCGGCAGCGTGTTCAACATCGGCGCGCCTATCGCCATGTCGGTCATCTGCATCAGAGCGGGGGCGTCCCCACTGCCGCACTACGGGGCCAAGCTGTGGGTGAACGGCCCGCCGGGGGAGCCCAAAGGCAGGACCGACGCCGTCAAGGTGGAAATGGAGGTGACAAGAAGCAGGGATCCCGACGACGTCGCCGTGTAGGAGCTGACCTACTTCATAGTTCTGCCCAAGCTGCTGGCCGGGGCTAAGATGGTGTCCCTCCACATTCAGATTGACAAGCTCACGTCCTAAATGATTCTACATTGCGTTCTGTTTATCTTAGTAATATGCTAATATAGGGGTTAGCTCAGTCTACTTTAGCTTAAGAGATGGTGGGTTTTGGTGGTGATGCATCAATTACCCCGAGATCATATCAGCAGTGAAAGTAATTTCAAACAGTCGAATGGATATTTTGTGTCTGTTGGATATAAAGATCCTTTGGGTAAGAAGTAATAGCTTATATGCTTTTTTTCAAAACGGAACATCCATACTAGTATAATTTTTGTTGACATGCACTAGCATTTTCGAAATGTACGTCGGGCTGTAGCTAGAAGGGCGGTTGGGACGCGGCATCGGCCCATACCACGGTGATCCCCGATTGGGACGCATCGACTGTGGATTTTCTCCCTCACCGATGTCGACCGTGTCTACGCAGAACATTGTTCCCTTCCCCCAGCTGTGGGATCAGGACGGATATGTGACCAGCGCTGTGGCCACTGTCGTTCTATGCTTGTGAAGAGAGCAACCCAAGCAAGCAGGCTTGTTGCTTAGGCTCCTTCTAGTGTATATATAGTAGTTTTCTTTTTCTCTCCATATCAACCATTTTATGTTGCGTACGTGTCATTGAAGAGTGAAATGATGGTTGCTTCTTCCAACTAACTTACTGTGTGATTTGACTGCTCCTTTAGTGGCCCCTACACGTACTCCCCCTACGTGTATGCAACAGCCACACTACTAGAAAAAGGGCTATAGATGGGATTGACACTAATGGCGCACCAGACAAGCGGTGCGCCATTAGTATATACTAATGGCGCACCACCTTCTGATACACCATTAGAGCTGAAACTACTAATGGCGCACCTGGCCCAGGGTGCACCATTAGTATTAATTTTTTTTGAACTAGTGCGCCTGTCCAAACATACTAATGGCGCATCCAGACACAGTGCGCCATTACTAGTTGTAACTAGTAATGGCGCACCTGTCGGAAAGTGCGCCACTAATGTTGTTTTTTTTATTATATTTTTTATTCCTTTTTTTGCAAAACTACTAATGGCGCACTGTTCCACCGTGCGCCATTACTAGTTTAAACTAGTAATGGCGCACTGTGGAACAGTGTGCCATTAGTATGTTTTTTTTTGCAAAACTACTAATGGCGCACCACCAGAAGGTGCGCCATTAGTAACCTGGATTACTAATGGCGCATTTAGAGTTGGTGCGCCATTAGTAAGTGGGCAGCAACAAGATATTTTGGACAGCCTCTCCTACCCACACTCACTTTCTCCCCACTTCATTCTCTCCACCTCCTCCTTGTCTCGGGTGCCTCCTCTTTTTCACCTCATTTCCACCATAGATTCATTCAATTTAAGTGGTTAAATTACCTTGTTTTGATAGGTAAGTAAGGGGGGAAGCTATATTTATGTTGTTCTCCCTACAACAATGTGCACATGCACTTTTTATGGCCTAGCTAGATCTATGTATGTTCGTGGTGTTGCATATGTTTGTGGTGTTGCATATGTGTTTGTGTTTGGAGGTGTACCGGTATTTGAAATGCGATAGTAGCCAATATTTTGCTGGAATGTTGATTCATTTCCGTTTCGGCGAGAATTTTGGCATTAAGCATTCTTTTTGGTCCTATTTTTAGGGAAAGTCATGCCAAATTTTTTCTTGGTTCTAAAATATCGTTTTGCTCTACCCCGCAGGTGACCATGGTCCGCACGATGACCGAAGGCATCGTGAATAGGTTTTTGAGGTCCGCAAAGGCCGAGATGCTTCAAAAGAACGAGACGGAGATAAGATGTCCGTGTCGAAGATGCAAGCTGAAGAGCCTTATTGCGGACCCGGAATCCGGGCAGGTGCGGGACCACCTGCTCTTGCGTGGTTTCATGGATGGCTATCAGTGGCAAGGTGATGAGGATGACTACGAAGTCGTCCATGGAGGCCGGGCAAGAAATGAGGAAGGGCAGCAAGACAACCACCGCAGCTCGGGCGGGCGAGAAGACGAAGAATCCCCAGGAGATGATCACGACGGTGATGCTGTACATAGTCATCATGTAGAAGATGCAGGACATGATGATGAGGAAGATGCTGGAGCAGGCGACGGGCATGATCATGAAGATGATGATGCCGGCGGAGCAGACGATGCTGGACCATCGATGGGCCGGGTGTAGGACCCTCATATTCAAGAGCTGCTTCTCAAGCAGACGGATAACGCAAGAGCTGCCGCCCGAGAGAAAGCCAAGATGGATCAACTTGAGTTAGACGCGGTTACTCCATTGTATGAAGGATGCAGGCCCGAGGATACCTGCCTGAAAGTAACGCTCATGGATCTGGAGATGAAGGTAAAACACAAAATGACCGACACATGCTTCGACGAGAACATGTCATTCTGGCACGAACGTCTTCCCAAGGGGAACAAGTGCCTGACCAGTTTGGAGGAGGCGAAGAAAATCGTGTGTCCTCTGGATTTACCGCACGTGAAATACCATGTGTGCATGAACAATTGCATCATTTATCGGGACGAGCACGCGGAGTCTACTATATGTCCGGTGTGCGGCGTCACTCGATACAAGAAGAGGAAGAAAGCTCCTCGAAAAGTGGTGTGGTACTTCCCGATCACTCCTCGTCTGCAGCCGTATTTCACGGACCCTAAGGTAGCAAAGCTCCTGCGTTGGCACGCGGATAGGGAGGAGAAGAAGCGAGAAGATGACGCAAATGATCCGGAGATAGATAAAAAAGACAAGATGCTGGGTCACCCTAAGGATGCGAGCCAGTGGCAAGCATTGAACTTCGAATACCTAGAATTTGGGAAGGATCCAAGGAACATCGTGCTGGGCGCGAGCACCGATGGAGTCAATCCGTTTGGCAGCCAGAGAAGCACACATAGCACCTGGCCTGTGTTTGTGTGGATGTACAACCTTCCCCCCTGGTTGTGCATGAAGAGGAAGTACATTCACATGAGTATGCTAATTGAAGGGCCGAAAAAACCAGGGAACGACATCAATCTGTATCTGGGGCTGCTGAAGGAGGAGCTAGACACACTGTGGAAAAAGCCAGCCAATACGTGGGACGCCGCAGAGAAAGAATATTTTCCTATGAGAGCCGCACTGCTCATGACGGTGCACGACTATCTCGGTTACGGATATCTCGCGGGGCAGGTAGTCCACGGATTTTCTGGATGCGTAAGGTGCATGGATGACACAACGTATCGCCATCTAGATAGAGATCCCGGGTCTTCGAAAACTGTGTTCATGGGACATCGAAGGTGGCTTCGCGATGATGACCCATGGAGGAAACGCAAGGATCTGTTCGATGGTGAAACCGAACCCCGAAAACGCCCGTGTACGAGGAGCGGCGAGGAAATAGACAAGCTGTTGAAAAATAGGAAAGACTGCCCACTGCCGGGAAAGAAGCAAAAGGGGCCAGAGCCGGGAAAGAAGTGAAAGGCGCCAGAGCCGCTGCTGAAGGTATGGAAAACGAGGTCTGTTTTCTGGGACTTGCCGTACTGGAAAATCCACCGTGTGCCTCACAGCCTTGATGTCATGCGTATCACGAAGAACGTGTGCGAGAGTCTGCTTGGTACCCTGCTCAACATGCCAGAGAGGACCAAAGATGGGCCGAAAGCAAGGGCAGACTTGAAATCAATGGGCATCAGGCAGGAGCTTCACGCTATATATGATAATGATGATGATGATGATGATGAGGCAAAGCAGGACACAGAAAGTTGTCGCAAAGGCAAAAAGGCCAAGAAGACCGGAAATGACTACCCTCCCGCGTGCTTCACTCTAAGTCAGGAGGAGATCGAGCAGTTTTTCACCTGCCTCGTAGGAGTAAAACTTCCTTACGGTTACGCGGGGAAGATAAGCAGATACCTAGACCCAGCGAAGCTGAAGTTCAGCGGGATGAAGTCTCACGACTGTCACGTGCTGATGACGCAGATACTTCCAGTTGCAATCCGTGGGATCATGGACGCGCACGTCCGTGAAACCCTATTTGGCCTATGCAACTATTTCGATGTCATCTCTCGGAAGTCTGTTGGCGTGAGGCAACTCAGAAGGCTACAGGAAGAGATCGTGGTGATACTATGCGAGCTTGAGATGTACTTCCCGCCCGCATTCTTCGATGTTATGGTGCATCTGCTGGTCCATATCGTGGACGATATCATCCAACTCGGGCCAACGTTCCTGCACAACATGATGCCGTTTGAAAGGATGAATGGTGTCATCAAAGGATACGTTCGCAACATGTCACGTCCATAGGGAAGCATAGCCAGGGGCTTTCTGACCGAAGAGTGCATCTCCTACTGCACGAATTATCTAGGCATCGAGAACCCCGTTGGTCTGCCCGTCAACAGGCACCTCGGCAGGCTCACTGGATGGGGTCACCGTGAGGGTCGCCGCGAAATGCATGTTGACTTCGAGGGTCGACTCACCGACTTTGAAAGAGCAATCCTAGTCGCGCTTCAACACATAGACGTGGTCGATCCTTGGGTGGTAGAGCACAAAACCTTTATTAAGAAGACGTACAATGACCGAGGCCAACAGAGGACGGATGGAGATATACTCAAAGAGCACAACTCATGTTTCACGCGTTGGTTCAAGCAGAAGCTTCTGTCGTACCCTTTACATGAGGATTCTTCCGCAGAAGAACAACTCATATTCGCCTTGTCACAGGGCGCCGAGCACAACCTGATGACCTATGAGGCGTACGATATCAACAGCTACACATTCTACACCGAGGCCAAGGACATGAAGAGCGATGGTTATCAGAACTCCGGGGTAACGATGAAATCCTACACTGGTAACGACAAGGACAGATACTACGGAAGGATCGAGGAGATCTGGGAGCTGAGCTATGCTGGAGACAAGGTCCCGATGTTCCGTGTGAGATGGGCCAAGAGCGTCCTAAAAGAAGACCGGTATTTCACCACCATGGTTATACCCAAAGCCAAATCCAAGACCGCGGGTGCAAACGTCACCGCGAAAAATGAGCCATGGGTACTGGCTTCCCAAGTGGACCAATGCTTCTTCATTACCGACCCGTCAAAGCCCAGTTGTGTTGTCGTGAGGAGAGGCAAAAGGAAGATCATCGGAATGGATGGAGTAGCCAATGTGCAAGACTTCGACAAGTACGGCGACCCGAGGATCGAACATGACGACGATGATGAAGTAGCAGCATACACCACAAGAAGAAGCAGGACCACCCTACCTAAAGGACGTCTGTTCCACAGAAGAACTCCATTTGCAAAAAAGAAGGGCAAGAAGATTGTGAACAGATAGCTAGCTAAGATCGATTGTATTTAAATCGTAGCCTTCATTTCTCGATTGTATTTCATGGGCACTTTTTGAACTATCATGAATATTTTTAAATTTCATGGACACTTGATCTCGATCCCCCTCCATCTCGATCGCTATCCCACCTCGCCAGATCCGGTCCCCCTCGCGCCGAGCACCCCCCGGTCCACCGGCCGCCGCCGCCGACCCCCCGCACCCTCGATTCCCCTACTCAACCGCCGCCGCCGACCCCCCGCACCCCTTCCCTACTCAACCGCCGCCGCCGACCCCCCGCACCCCGCGCACCCTCCCCCGCTCC
>NC_041386.1:197889555-197945593 GCF_002162155.2 Triticum dicoccoides
CGCCCGAGCCGCCGCCGCCCCGACACCCTCGGCGCCCCGCCGCCTCGACAACCAGGCGCCCCGCCATCCCGATGCCCTAGCCGCCCCGACACCCCGCCGCCCCGGTGCCCCGGTGAGCTTCCCCCTGTTTAGGATGTTAGTTTACTCGTAGATTTTGTCTCGGTGGTCCCTTAATTGCCGGCCTCACTTCAGGCATCGAGCAACATCAACTTCCCCCAACACAGTTACCATTTTTTAACTGTACATGGTTGTTCTCTCTGAAAAACACTAGTAGGCCTTGGAAGCAGTTGTGTATAATTCAGCAGTTACATAGTTTATAGTTTCTGAATTTCTCAAATTTAGTTCTTTCAGTTTGTGTTTTGACTGTTACGTATAGTTTCAGCAGTTAGCCATTGCGATTAAGGAATATACTTTGAGAAGAACAAACACCAGTTATAAAAATTGTTTCATTGTGCCGTCAATGACGGGTGAGATGGCAGCACCCATGGAGTTCATTTGGTTCAGTTTCTATAGTGCAGTTAAGAGTATTAGTGCTTACCGTTATTGAGTAAAAAAAGGAAAAGACAAGCAATGTGAAAGAATCAGATTACGTGTGGTAGAGAGAAGTTCCTTCATTTTTTTCTAAGTGCACTGCAGTACTTGTTCCTTTTTGCACCATAAGTAAAACTAGCTAATTTTATGAAAATGTATCATGTCACTGTCCGTGACTCTCTCTTTTTAAGTCCACATTCTATTGGTGGCTCGGTTAACTCCTAGGGTTTTAGCAGCTATGTATAAAAAACATAGAAAAGCCCGGCAGAATTAACTTTGGATTTTCTACATTTAACTAAAAAACCCATAAAGAGTACAGTTCATTATTGAATAAAATGAAATGGCAGTTTATTTAGAAATTTGGAGCAGTTGTTCTATGGTTTTTTTAGCACTGCTAGTAAATAGCTAATACAGTTAATGAAGAAGAAAAAAACTGCTAGTACAGTTAATGAAGAAGAAAAAAAAACTGCTACTACTGCTAGTAAATAGCATCAGACTGAATGTCTTTTATATATATGCTCAAGAAACACTTACTAACCAGAAACACTTACTACATACATATGCTCAAGAAACACTTACTAACCAGAAAAGGTTTTGACTTGAAATGTTAATAGCACAAAGAGCACGACAAGTTAAACACCTCAATCTGTTAGTATTTGTCTGCATTTTCTCACATTCTTCTTGTATCTGATCCAGTATTGCTTGTAGTGGTTTGTCCAAAATGTTGAATGATACTGCTTGGAGATGCATATATTGTTTCACCTCTTCACATGCCAATGTATTTTCCATGTTGTGATGGAGGCCTTTTTTGCCTTGTCCACCCGAGAGGCCCTTGAGTTTGCTGGAATGTCGATTAACTTCCGTTCCGGCAAATTCGGGTACTCCATATGTCCTATTTTCAGCAAAGGTCATGCTGAAATTTTCTGTGAATTTTAGCATGACTTTGCTAAAAATAGGACATATGGGGTACTTGTGACTAATGCATGGGCCGGGGTATCTTAGTAGTTAATTAAGTAGGATCAAGTGCCCCGGCGTACTTGTGACTAATGCATGGCTTTTAGGGTGCCTCGGTGTCGATAAAAACTGAAATGATGAAAGCTTAGGCTTTTAGGGTGCCTCGGCATCGAAAAACCCTCAATGATAAAAGCTTAGCTTTTAGGATGCCTCGGTGTCGACAAACCCTAAATGATGAGACCATGATCTTGTTCCTTGACAATAACCAACTTTTTGACCAAACTTTGTTCCTATTTAGAGAGAAACATGGCCAACAACGATGAGGCCGGGGGTTCGGGCGGCAAGGCATTCTGGAAGCTGTCCCAGGAGATGGAGGAACAACCTCACTTGTATGAGGACGCCGCCTTCCCCACCGATCCTGAGACCACTGATGGTACCGCCGAGGATGACCCCACTGATGCCACCACTGATGGTGTCGCCGAGGATGCCACCACTAATGATGGCGGCGCACGCACAGATGGCAGCCAACCAAAGAGGCAACAGAAGGACCGGCGCCCGACCGTGCTCCGCACCCTCAAGGAGGAAGTTACTGAAGTGGACTCCGACGGGAATCCAACGGCGCCTGAACGAATAGTCAAGGGGTACTCGCTTCAGCTAGGGTGCATTCTCCGGAGCACCGTCTCGATCAACACCGAGAACCTGAGGCATCCTGACCGAGGGAATTTGCGCAACCTCCTCTTCACGAAGCTGCACGAACGATACAAGTTCCCCGCTGAATTTGAAAACACAAGCCTCAAAGGGAATAAAGTGAACAATGCTGCCCTCACGAAGATGAGCAAGGCCCTGTCTACTTGGAAAAGCAATGTGAAGAGAATGATCGAGAAAGGTGAGAGTTATGAGAAGATCAAGGAGAAAAATCCTTCGATTACCGAAGATGACTACAACGACTTCAAGATCAATTGCTCGAGCACCGCAAACTCCGAATCAAGTAAGTGGGGGAAAGAAATGTGGGAGCTGAACTTAGGGGAACACACACTCGGTCCCGGCGGTTACAGAGTGGCGGAGCCTATATGGGACAAGGAGGAGGCGGACCGTGCCGAGCAAGGCCTACCGCCCCTCTTCGATAAATACGGTGACAAGCAAACCATGAACTTTGTCAGGGCCCGGTACAAGAAGGACCCGAAAACAAAGGAGCTTACCACGGATCCGAAGACCAGGGCGCTTGAGCTTGTTCTGGTAAGGAATACACCCCCGTGTAATTAGCTCCATATGGTTGCATTCTAATTAATGAAGCCAAATTTCTAAATGGTTCACATTCCTTCCGCAGGCGACTAAAAGTAGTAGCACGGGGTCAACTAAGAGCAACCCTTGGGACACCACTCTAAATAGGGCGTTGAATGTAATGAAGAACAAGGATAAGCTCAGTAACCCGACGTCAGCTGGTCGTGTGGCCGGCAAAGGCTTGTCGACAAAATGGTCGTCATACTATAACACAGGTGGGAGAAAGGAGAAAAAGACCAGCTCGGAAAGCCCGGCGCGCGAGGTTCAAGAACTCAGGGCACAGGTGGCGCGGATTCCGGAGATTGTCCAAGAGCAAGTGGAACAACAACTCAGAAGGACGATCACCGCCATTGTGCCTACCTTGATCCAGGGGATTAGTGCGTGGATTGCGGGCGGCCAACAGGGGCCTCCCCCGATTCCTAGCTTCACGGCCAGCAACTCGCAGAACGCGATGGCGGGGCCATTGGTGTCTCCGACACCGGCACGGGAGCTTAATGCACCCGGGTGTACGCTGGCCGGCACCTCTGCAGCAAGCGGCCCCTCCGTCAACTGCACGCCCGCCGTTGGCGGTGCCTCGACATTAGCCGAGCTCGACGCCATCATCACGGTAACTAATTAAGCCTCTCTCGGCCGAGGACTTCATCTCCTTGCCTTTGACTGGGCATCCCTGACGCCCTACATGTTTTCGCAGGGCGCCGCCGACGTTCCGTGCACTCTCCTGCACTTCGTGAACAACGAGTTGGTCGATGTCACCAAGGGCAAAATCGTTCAACCGGGCAACCCCTTGTTCCACGGTACCCAGATGCCACCCAACTTGTTTAGGGTTCAACTGGTTCAGGTGCTGCCAGGCTGCGACGAGTTGTTACCTCCGATTCGACCCGTTGGGGCCGACGATGATGACGTGATGACCCTCAGCGCCTGCCTGAGCTGGCCCCTGCTTTGGCCGAAGAGCCAGATTCGTTTGGGGGCGGGGGACACCACCCCAAAGACAACACCGCCAGTCGTGCAGGCGCCAAGTCGGCCCCATGGCAAGACCGCCACAACGGTGCCGGACACCCCTATGCCACTGGATCCAAACATGCATATGGCACAGGATCAGAACGACGACGACGATACATTTGCCAACGTCGATCAGTACTTTGCCGATCATGGGTACGGTGGCGACTTCATGGGGCCTCCTTCTCAAGAACCCAAGCCAACAAAAGACGTGCGTGATCTAGCTGGTACCGCGGAGAAGCCAAGTTGCAACAGGCGTCGTCTGCTATTTAGCTCTCAGGAGATGCCTCCAGCTGCAGACTTCACCGAGGCTCAGATAGGCGAGGTGCGAAATATTATCAGCCCCAACACACTCAAGAAGGCGGTCTGTGAGCAGAACTCGGTCCCATTACAGGAGAAGAAGAAGGCACGCAAAAGAAAGACTAACAAGGGTGCGGGCCAGCCGACACCGAGTACGATCCGTGCTCAGGACGGGCCACCTTCACCTGAGGATATCTCGAGGAGGGTGCATGTGGCGGGTAGGCCGATGCTACCGAGAAATATGCTCGATGCTGCAACCGGTGCTATGCGGAGTCTGCATGACAGTGTTCTTTCTTTGGAGAAGCGGCGTCTCGTAGAGAAGGATGTGGCATACCCGGTTTTCGCGGCCAAGGTGCCAGAGGGCAAGGGCTTTGTGGATAACTCCATCGGGGGTACGATCGTCCTGCGGTTTGATGACATCCACGCTATGTTGAACCTTCATCCGCTGCACTACACCTTCATTCGGCTATTTTCGCTGAGTATGGAGATGCGGATCATTCGCGACAAGACCCCGGACATCGTGATAGTCGACCCCTTCTACATGCATGCCAAGATCTTGGGTAGCGCCGGGGACCGGCAAGTCGTGACTTCTTACCTCGAAGGCGTCATTCTGGCAAACCAAGATAAGGATAACTTCCTCGTGCCTTACTTTCCCGAGTAAGTCCTCCCCTCAACCGCCCCGTAACATATGAATTCTAAAATTTCGATCGTTTTTCTTTTAACATTCCGTGTTTTCTGCAGTGACACACATTGCATGCTCATCCTCCTAAGCCCCAAATATTCCATGGCCATGTATTTCGACCCGGACCATCAGTCGAACGTAGACTACACAAATGTCAAGAAGGTTCTTGATGATGTTCTCCCCGGCTACGTCAAATCTGGAGGCACCTTCACCAGGCCTATTCGTAAGTACGGCAAGCACGTGTTCTCCCACAATACGACGTTCTGCTGCGTCAAGCAGCCACCTGGCGGTCAGAAGGGTGCCTACTACGCCATCCATCACATGCGGGCGATCGTACGGGACCATCATCAACTTCTGCTACCGAGTAAACTCAAAGATTGGGCCGCGAGTGTGTCGGCAATCCAGGACGCGGACATCAGACAAGAATTCTTTCGCATCCAGTCGGAGTTTGCGGAAATCATCCATCAAGATGTCCTTCGTACCTCGGGGCAGTTCTACCTCAGAAATCAACCGTCCAACAGTGACATCGACACAATGCTACAAATGCAGGTTGACAACGACCGTTATTTCATGACTCCCACGATAGACGGCGGCTTCATCCACGCTCCGGTCCCTTGAGTCGAGTCGAAAGCAGTGATGCTGTGTCTAGTTCAGAAACATCGATTGGCTCATGTTGTAATTAAACTTTAATGAACTTGTAGTATGTCTCTTTGGTTTTGAGAGTCGTTCAACTTAGATGTAATCGATGCTATTAATGTCTTGCTTTTCTCTTCCGATCGTTCTGTTGCATACTTATATATTGCTTATGTATTGTCTATGAATTGGTACTAATGTTTCGTTTGGCTACTGCATAGGGATGCCGTCGTATGTCATGTACAAGGGTAAGGTTCCCGGAGTCTACGACGACTGGGAGGAGTGTCGGAGACAGGTTCACCGATTCAGTGGTAACAGTTACAAAGGGTACACCACTAGGGCCGAGGCCGAATCTAGATACGCCCGCTATCTAGCGGGAGAGGGGAGGGAGCGCTGGAGGAACCGGATGAAGAAGAGTTTCATCGTGATGATGCTCATCGTGATGACCGCAGCTCTCTTCTATGTGATGGTAGGTTAGATGATCGATATCGACTTGTAATGTGAAGACAAACTCGCTACTCGCGGTCTCGAGACTTGTAATATAATGTTCTATCTTTGTTCGGTATTTGCAATTCAGAGACTAATATGATGAATTGTATTCGGAGACTAATATGATGAATTGTATTCAGATACTAATCTTTTATTGTATTCGATGAATCTGTTGTTGATGTGTGCTGTCTATATTTTGTCCAATTATACATTTTGTAACCTGTGCAAAAAACAGAAAATAAAAAAATAAAAAAACCTAATATTCATACTAATGGCGCATCACATCACAGTGCGCCATTAGTATGCCAAAGGATACTAATGGCACATCATTAAACAGTGCGCCATTAGTATGCCGAAGTTACTAATGGCGCATCTTATTGTTGTGCGCCATTAGTATGCCAAAGCACCTGGGTATACATGGCCCCCTAGGAGGCATACTAATGGCGCACTGTTGTATATACTAATGGCGCATCTGAGGTGCGCCATTAGTATACCAGATACTAATGGCGCACCTGTGGTGCGCCATTAGTAAAATATACTAATTGCGTGGCACTAATGGCGCACCACTAATGCGCCATTAATGGCCAAATTAGGTGCGCCATTAGTAGGCCTTTTCCTAGTAGTGTCACATGTACACATGGACGCAAAAACGCGCGCGGCGCCCTAATGCATGCATGTCCGAGCACACAATGGAACACACATGGTCACGCTCAAGTGCTCAACCTACACATGCATGCACACACATACTCAGCCAGGGTGAGCTAGTGACCGTATAAACACCAGAAAATGTATACATTGAGCGCAATGAGCGTATTATGAAGTCCACTAACCGTATTTTTACAAATATATAGTGACATGCAGTGTATTTATCTCGTTTGAAATTAAGCCATATTTACCGGAGAGGAGGCAGTATGGACTAGGATTACTTTGTTGTGTCCCGTCAACTTGCCGAACGAGGAGAAGCTTGCAGGACGGGAGAAGCTTGCACGCGGTGGCTCGCAGGACAAGGAGAAACTTTTGACTAATGCAAGCTCTCCTTCGCTCATGCGGTGGACGTGCAATAGTTAATTCGGTGTCAGATTGCCAGAAGCATACACTGTACTTGTACTATTATTGTTACACTTCCCAAAGAGGCGAACAACCAAGCACAAAGTTTACTAGTACTAGTACTACTACTATATTCTATAGAGGTATGTACTATACTAGTACTAGGAACTGGATGGAGGAGCGTCTGCACTCTTATTATATTTTTAAAATGTGATAAAGCAATCTTCAACACATTTGGTTCTCTTCATGGGTTCTCGCATGTGATAATGGAAGTTGATTGCATGGAACACTTGCCACAATTCTCGCTTAATTCTGGCTCATATCCTGTTACAAATAGGAGCGCTCGGTAATATTTCCTCTTTTTTTGTTATTCAGCATGTAAACAGGTCAGCAAACCTTGTGGTGCATCTTTGTGCGAACCGTGCTTGCTGCACTTTGAATGCGGCCGAGAGCTGGCTTGATGAAACACCTCGCCTCCTAATTCTTTTTTTGCGGGGTACCTCGCTTCCTAGTGACCAGTGTCTTCACTGATCATCCTAAGAATGCTTATATATATGAATAAAGCTCTCTCATTTACCCGCAAAAAAGATTAAGCCATATTAACCGGAAAGGAGGGAGTATGGACTAGCACTACTTGTTAGTGTGTCCCATCAACTCGCAGAACGAGGAGAAGCTTGTAGGACAAGGTGAAGCTCACTTACGCCTTTTGACTAATGCAACGTACCCTCGCCCAGGCGGCGTACATGCATCAGTTCATTCGGTGTCAGACTGCCAGAGGCATACACTGTACTAGTAGCATACATGCGGAGTACCATCATTGTTCAACTTCACGAAGAGGCAAAGAGCCAAGCGCAAGGTTTAGTAGTATGAGTAGTACTACTACTAGAATCGCATGGTGGAGCCTCTGTACTCTTATTTTTTTTAATCTCTGATAAATTACACATTTATTTCGGAGAAGGGTGGAAAACGGCAGCCCAACATGTAATGATGATATCGATGAACCATGCTCGAATATATCTTGGCCTCCGTGCAAGCCCGTCTGTATGTTCTCGCTCCTCGTCTCTCTCAAGGAACAGCGGGTTGGCCATTTTGCCACTAATTGAGATCGGTTTGCTCACACTCCGGTCCCACATGTCAGTGATATGCCAAGAGGAGGTACTTTGACCGACTGGCCATACGCGTACTTGGTTTTTCACCTTCATACTACTCCTCCCTCCGTCACAGTTTACAGGGCGCACTTCATTATGATGCATTTATCTCAATGCATTTCCACCACCAGAGAGAATTTAGACTCGTTTGGTTTAATGCTCATTTAATTAGGGCATGGTAACCGTAATTTTCTCTCGATGTAGTACTACGGAGTGGAGTAAGTGCATGCATGTGTGTACCCTGGGTGGAAGCACTGCATGCATGTGTGTACGCATTATTTCCTCTAGTAATAGACGCCGTGCTATAACTACCAATGCTATTTTTCAGGCCGATCGCTAGTCGCGTTGGTCCCAGAGATTTTCTCTTTTTCTGAAGCGCGCTCTATAAACGGTGATGGGTGGAGTAGTATGAGCAGATTCAAAGAAGCGCGTATTGATGGTTGATTCTTTTGAGCAACTTACAGTGGGAAAGGTGGGGCTTATGATTTGACTGCTCATTACTCACTATTAATGCGGCGCAATGACCGGTCTGAGTCTCCCATGTGGCTGTGCACTACCCCCTCGGTTCTTAAATATACTCCGAAGTATTTGTCTTTCTAGAGATTTCAACGAGTGACTACTCAAATATTTGTCTTTTTAGATATTCAAATGGACTACTACATACAGATGTATATACACATATTTTAGAGTGTAGATTCACTCATTTTTGCTACGTATGTAGTCACTTGTTGAAATCTGTAGAAAGACAAATATTCAGCAATGGAGGGAGTACAAATACGAAGCAGAATGAGTGAATCTACACTCTAAAATATGCCCATTTGAAATTTGTAAAAAGACAAATATTGTTGATGACAGTTGCGATGACAAAAAAGAAGCATATTCCTTATCCTAAGGGAAGATAACAATATGGTTGTGTTTGTCTAAAACGGTGTGAGGACGAGATTGCAATATGAAAAGTACGCCGGACGAGCTATGTTTTGTGCAAAGAACTATGGACGATCCACATGCAGCGACGTGAGAAGATGGACAGTGGAGCAAGGCCAGAGGGGATACCTGGAGGTCGCCGGGATGTAATTAGGTGAGCGGCGGCGGGCGGAATCTGCCCATACTGCGGCAGCGAGCAGGTGGCGTAGGCCCTACCGCGCTGGAGCTTGGTCAGAGAGAATGGAGTGTACCGCAGATCGGGACGTGCTGCCTCGGCGCCGTCGAACGGAGAGACGATGCATGTCCTCCCTTTCCGCCAGCAGACGGGATGCGGCCGGATCAGTGACCACCGGTGAGAGAGAGAGGCCACCGTAGCCTTGTGTGAGATACTCTGAAGAGAGACAAACCAGGCAGGGAGGCTCCATTGTATATAGTGGAGCGGACTACCTTTTTCTCCATAAAAATCGTTTTATATTCTGTGTACATGCCATTGAGCGATATAACTTTATTTAAAAATAACGCGCCAATGCATCAAGTCGAACTTTGTTTCATGCACGCGTGGTACACGACCTCCTTAGGTAAACAACCGCTACACGCATTCAAATTAGCACGTGGGCTGCCATTTTGTACAGAAATGAGCTCCACCGTGTACCCGCGCGGGTGTGGCTAGGCACGAAGCATGAGTACATGCACGGTCACCTATTCTCTTCTTGTATACGTACACCACCTACGTGGGGTTCTGTGAGAGAGATACAAACGTAGAGAGATATAGTATGTGAGTTCGTGAGAGTTTTTTTTGGGGGGGGGTCAATAAAAAAATGTAACATATGCAATGTGTGTGAAATAGAGCCCTAGATATATCATATATATAGAGGGGGCGATCCACGAGAGGAGAGTGGAGGTACCATCGACTTGAGGTGTCCATAGAATCGAAGAGGGGGATGATGCATGTGTGTGTGTGTGCGCGTGCGGTCGATAAAGAGTGCCATCGAATTTGTGTGTGCCCGCATCAAAGGTATAGAGTGACTGGCCTACTAGAACGGGAGAGGGGACATGTGCAGTTTGTCTCTGTGGCATGGATACCTACCTACAGCGCTCGACTATCGGTGTGTGGTGGGGGGGGGGAAGGGATGCCTAATTAAATATAGAGGTACAATGGCTGGTATATGTGTGGAGGAGGAGAGAGGCCTACCTCATGTATTAAGGCAGATCGATCTACCTCATGCATTAAGGGAGATCGATCAGCATCCATGCATATGTGTAGGATAGGAATAAGGTTGGGAGAGAGACAGAGCTAGAGTGTTGGAGGCGGTGGTAGTGGAGTCGCTTCTAACAAATGGTGGGATAGGCTTGCTAGACAACTGGAGGGCATGCCTGCAATATCAATAAGAGAGGGGATGGCTGCCTATCTGTGCACGTGCGTGTGAGAGACGGGTCAGGAGGCATGCACGAATGATGAGGGGGGGACGATATGGCTGTGGTAAGCAGACATAACTACATAGGAAGATCAATCATCCTTTGTCAGAGAAAGGAGAGACATAACTTGTGAGGTACGTCGATCGATGGGGGGGAATAGTTAAAGTCGACCTAGGTATATGTTGGGAGATCGATCTATTGGGGAACGTAGTAATTTCAAAAAAAATCCTATGCACACGCAAGATCATGGTGATGCATAGCAACGAGAGGGGAGAGTGTTGTCCACGTACCCTCGTAGACCGAAAGCGGAAGCGTTAGCACAACGCGGTTGATGTAGTCATACATCTTCACGATCCGACCGATCAAGTACCGAACGCACGACACCTCCGAGTTCAGCACACGTTCAGCCCGATGACGTCTCTCAAACTCCGATCCAGCCGAGTGTTGAGGGAGAGTTTCGTCAGCACGACGGTGTGGTGACGATGATGATGTTCTACCGACGCAGGGCTTTGCCTAAGCACCGCCACGGTATTATCGAGGTGGACTATGGTGGAGGGGGGCACCGCACACGGCTAAAAGATCAACTGATCAATTGTTGTGTCTCTAGGGTGCCCCTGCCCCCGTATATAAAGGAGCAAGGGGGGTGCGGCTAGCCAGGAGAGAGGGCGCGCCAGGAGGAGTCCTACTCCCACCGGGAGTAGGACTCCCCCCTTTTCTAGTTGAATTAGGACTTGGGAGGGGGAAATAGGAGGGAGAGAGGAAGGAAGGGGGGCACCACCCCCTCTCCTTGTCCTATTCAGACTAGGGGGAGGGGCGCGCGGCTGAGCCCTGGCCACCTCTCCTCTTCTCCGTAAAGGCCCACTAAGGCCCATTAACCTCCACGGGGGTTCCGGTAACCTCCCAGTACTCCGGTAAAATCCCGATTTCACCCGGAACACTTCCGATATCCAAACATAGGCTTCCAATATATCAATCTTCATGTCTCGACCATTTCGAGATTCCTCGTCATGTCCGTGATCACATCCAGGACTCCGAACAACCTTCGGTACATCAAAACATATAAACTCATAATATAACTGTCATCGAAACATTAAGCGTGCGGACCCTACGGGTTCGAGAACTATGTAGACATGACCGAGAAACGTCTTCGGTCAATAACCAATAGCGGAACCTGGATGCTCATATTGGCTCCCACATATTCTATGAAGATCTTTATCGGTTAGACCGCATAACAAAATATGTTGTTCCCTTTGTCATCGGTATGTTACTTGCCCGAGATTCGATCGTCGGAATCTCAATACCTAGTTTCAATCTCGTTACCGGCAAGTCTCTTTAATCGTTCCGTAATACATCATCCCGCAACTAACTCATTAGTTGCAATGCTTGCAAGGCTTAAGTGATGTGCATTACCGAGAGGGCCCAGAGAGACCTCTCCGACAATCGGAGTGACAAATCCTAATCTCGAAATATGCCAACCCAACAAGTACCTTGGGAGACACCACCTTTATAACCACCCAGTTACGTGTGACATTTGGTAGCACATAAAGTGTTCCTCCGGTAAACGGGAGTTGCATAATCTCATAGTCATAGGAACATGTATAAGTCATGAAGAAAGCAATAGCAACATACTAAACGATCAGGTGCTAAGCTAATGGAATGGGTCGGGTCAATCACATCATTCTCCTAATGATGTGATCCCGTTAATCAAATGATTACTCATGTCAATGGCTAGGAAACTTAACCATCTTTGATCAACGAGCTAGTCAAGTAGAGGCATACTAGTGACACTCTATTTGTCTATGTATTCACACATGTATTATGTTTCCGGTTAATATAATTCTAGCATGAACAATAAACATTTATCATGATATAAGGAAATAAATAATAACTTTATTATTGCCTCTAGGGCATATTTCCTTCAGTCTCCCACTTGCACTAGAGTCAATAATCAAGATTACACGGTAATGATTCTAACACCCATGGAGCCATGGCGCTAATCATGTTTTGCTCATGGAAGAGGCTTAGTCAATGGGTCTGCAACTTTCAGATCCGTATGTATCTTGCAAATTTCTATGTCTCCCACTTGGACTAAATCCCGGATGGAATTGAAGCGTCTCTTGATGTGCTTGGTTCTCTTGTGAAATCTGGATTCCTTCGCCAGGGCAATTGCATCAGTATTGTCACAGAAGATTTTCATTGGACCCGATGCACTAGGTATGACACCTAGATCAGATATGAACTCCTTCATCCAGACTCCTTCATTTGCTACTTCCGAAGAAGCTATGTACTCCGCTTCACACGTAGATCCCGCCACGACGCTTTGTTTAGAACTGCACCAACTGATAGCTCCACCGTTCAATGTAAACACGTATCCGGTTTGCGATTTAGAATCGCCCGGATCAGTGTTAAAGCTTGCATCAACGTAACCATTTATGATGAGCTCTTTGTCACCTCCATAAACGAGAAACATATCCTTAGTCCTTTTCAGGTATTTTAGGATGTTCTTGACCGCTGTCCAGTGATCCACTCCTGGATTACTTTGGTACCTCCCTGCTAGACTTATAGCAAGGCACACATCAGGTCTGGTACACAGCATTGCATACATGATGGAGCCTATGGCTGAAGCATAGGGAACATCTTTCATTTTCTCTCTATCTTCTGCAGTGGTCGGGCATTGAGTCTTACTCAACTTCACACCTTGTAACACAGGCAGGAACCCTTTCTTTGCTTGATCCATTTTGAACTTCTTCAAAACTTTGTCAAGGTATGTGCTTTGTGAAAGACCAGTTAAGCGTCTTGATCTATCTCTATAGATCTTGATGCCCAATATATAAGCAGCTTCACCAAGGTCTTTCATTGAAAAACTCTTATTCAAGTATCCCTTTATGCTATCCAGAAATTCTATATCATTTCCAATCAACAATATGCTATCCACATATAATATTAAAAATGCTACAGAGCTCCCACTCACTTTCTTGTAAATACAGGCTTCTCCAAAAGTCTGTAGAAAACCAAATGCTTTGATCACACTATCAAAGCGTTTATTCCAACTCCGGGAGTCTTGCACCAGTCCATAAATGGATCGCTAGAGCTTGCACACTTTGTTAGCTCCCTTTGGATTGACAAAACCTTCCGGTTGCATCATATACAACTCTTCTTCTAGAAATCCATTCAGGAATGCAGTTTTGACATCCATTTGCCCAATTTCATAATCATAAAATGCGGCAATTGCTAACATGATTTGGACATACTTAAGCATCACTACGGGTGAGAAGGTCTCATCGTAGTCAATCCCTTGAACTTGTCGAAAACCTTTCGCAACAAGTCGAACTTTATAGACAGTAACATTACCGTCAGCGTCAGTCTTCTTCTTGAAGATCCATTTATTCTCAATTGCTTGCCGATCAACGGGCAATTCAACCAAAGTCCACACTTTGTTCTCATACATGGATCCCATCTCAGATTTCATGGCCTCAAGACATTTCGCGGAATTTGGGCTCACCATCGCTTCTTCATAGTTCGTAGGTTCGTCATGGTCTAGTAACATAACTTCCAGAACAGGATTACCATACCACTCTGGTGCAGATCTTACTCTGCTTGACCTACGGGGTTCAGCAACAACTTGATCTGAAGTTTCATGATCATCATCATTAACTTCCTCACTAATTGGTGTAGGTGTCACAGAAACCGGTTTTTGTGATGAACTACTTTCCAATAAGGGAGCAAGTACAGTTACCTCATCAAGTTCTACTTTCCTCCAACTCACTTCTTTCGAGAGAAACTCCTTCTCTAGAAAAACTCCGAATTTATCAACAAAAGTCTTGCCTTCGGATCTGTGATAGAAGGTGTACCCAACAGTCTCCTTTGGGTATCCTATGAAGACACATTTCTCCGATTTGGGTTCGAGCTTATCAGGTTGAAGTTTTTTCACATAAGCATCGCAACCCCAAACTTTCAGAAAGGACAACTTTGGTTTCTTGCCAAACCATTGTTCATAAGGCGTCGTCTCAACGGATTTCGATGGTGCCGTATTTAATGTGAATGCGGCCATCTCTAAAGCATAACCCCAAAACGATAGCGGTAAATCAGTAAGAGACATCATAGATCGCACCATATCTAGTAAAGTACGATTACGACGTTCGGACACACCATTACGCTGTGGTGTTCCGTGTGGCGTGAGTTGTGAAACTATTCCGCATTGTTTCAAATGAAGGCCAAACTCATAACTCAAATATTCTCCTCCATGATCAGATCGTAGAAACTTTATTTTCTTGTTGCGATGATTTTCAACTTCACTCTGAAATTCTTTGAACTTTTCAAGCATTTCAGACTTATGTTTCATTAAGTAGATATACCCATATCTACTTAAATCATCTGTGAAGGTGAGAAAATAACGATATCCGCCACGAGCCTCAACATTCATCGGACCACATACATCTGTATGTATGATCTCCAACAAATCTGTTGCTCTCTCCATAGTACCGGAGAATGGCGTTTTAGTCATCTTGCCCATGAGGCACGGTTCGCAAGTACCAAGTGATTCATAATCAAGTGGTTCCAAAAGTCCATCAGTATAGAGTTTCTTCATGCGCTTTACACCGATATGACCTAAATAGCAGTGCCACAAATAAGTTGCACTATCATTATCAACTCTGCATCTTTTGGCCTCAATATTATGAATATGTGTATCACTACTATCGAGATTCAACACCACTCTTCAAGGGTGCATGACCATAAAAGATATTACTCATATAAATAGAACAACCATTATTCTCTGATTTAAATGAATAACCGTCTCGCATCAAACAAGATCCAGATATAATGTTCATGCTCAACGCTGGCAACAAATAACAATTATTTAGGTCTAATACAAATCCTGAAGGTAGATGTAGAGGTAGCGTGCCGACTGCGATTACGTCGACTTTGGAACCATTTCCCACGTGCATCATCACCTCGTCCTTAGCCAATCTTCGCTTAATCCATAGCCCCTATTTCGAGTTGCAAATATTAGCAACAGAACCAATATCAAATACCCAGGTGCTACTGCGAGCATTAGTAAGGTACACATCAATAACATGTATATCACATATACCTTTGTTCACCTTGCCATACTTCTTATCCGCCAAATACTTGGGGCAGTTCCGCTTCCAGTGACCAGTCTGCTTGCAGTAGAAGCACTCAGTCTCAGGCTTAGGTCCAGACTTGGGTTTCTTCTCCCGAGAAGCAACTTGCTTGCTGTTCTTCTTGAAGTCCCCCTTCTTCTTCCCTTTGCCCTTTTTCTTGAAACTGGTGGTCTTATTAACCATCAACACTTTATGCTCCTTCTTGATTTCTACCTCCGCAGCTTTTAGCATTGCGAAGAGCTCGGGAATTGTCTTATCCATCCCTTGCATATTATAGTTCATCACGAAGTTCTTGTAGCTTGGTGGCAGTGATTGGAGAATTCTGTCAATGACGCTATCATCCGGAAGATTAACTCCCAGTTGAATCAAGTGATTGCAGTACCCAGACATCTTGAGTATATGCTCACTGGAAGAACTATTCTCCTCCATCTTACAGCTGTAGAACTTATTGGAGACTTCATATCTCTCAATCCGGGCATTCTTTTGAAATATCAACTTCAACTGCTTGAACATCTCATATGCTCCATGGCGTTCAAAACGTCATTGAAGTCCCGGTTCTAAGCCGTAAAGCATGGCACACTGAACTATTGAGTAGTCATCAACACGTGATTTCCAGGCATTCACAATGTCTACAGTTGCTGGTGCAGGTGGTACACCTAGCGGTGCTTCCAGGACGTAACTTTTCTGTGCAGCAATGAGGATAATCCTCAAGTTACAGACCCAGTCCGTGTAATTGCTACCATCATCTTTCAACTTTGCTTTCTCAAGCAACGCATTAAAATTTAATGGAACAACGGCACGGGCCATCTATCTACAATCAACATAGACAAGCAAGATACTATCATGTACTAAGTTGATGATAAATTTAAGTTCAATTACTCATATTACCTAAGAACTCCCACTTAGATAGACATCCCTCTAATCCTCTCAGTGATCACGTGATCCATACCAACTAAACCATGTCTGATCATCACATGAGATGGAGTAGTTGCAACGGTGAACATCACTATGTTGATCATATCTACTATATGATTCACGCTCGACCTTTCGATCTCCGTGTTCCGAGGCCATATCTGTTATATGCTAGGCTCGTCAAGTTTAACATGAGTATTCCGCATCTGCAACTTTTTTGCACCCATTGTATTTGAACGTAGAGCCTATCACACCCAATCATCACGTGGTGTCTCAGCACGAAGAACTTTTGCAACGGTGCATACTCAGGGAGAACACTTTATACTTTGTTAATTTAGTGAGGGATCATCTTATAATGCTACCGTCAATCAAAGCAAGATAAGATGCATAAAAGATAAACAGCACATGCAATCAATATAAGTGATATGATATGGCCATCATCATCTTGTGCTTGTGATCTCCATCTCCGAAGCACCGTCATGATCACCATCATCACCGGCACGACACCTTGATCTCCATCGTAGCATCGTTGTCGTCTCGCCAATCTTATGCTTCTACGACTATCGCTGCCGCTTAGTGATAAAGTAAAGCATTACAGGGCGATTGCATTGCATACAATAAAGCGACAACCATATGGCTCCTGCCAGTTGCCGATAACTCGGTTACAAAACATGATCATCTCATACAATAAAATTTAGCATCATGTCTTGACCATATCACATCACAACATGCCCTGCAAAAACAAGTTAGACGTCATCTACTTTGTTGTTGCAAATTTTATGTGGCTGCTACGGGCTTAGCAAGAACCGTTCTTACCTACGCATCAAAACCATAATGATAGTTTGTCAAGTTGGTGCTGTTTTAACCTTCGGAAGGACCGGGCGTAGCCACACTCGGTTCAACTAAAGTTGGACAAACTGACACCCGCCAGTCACCTGTGTGCAAAGTACGTCGGTACAACCAGTCTCTCGTAAGCGTACGCGTAATGTCGGTCTGGGCCGCATCATCCAACAATATCGCCGAACCAAAGTATGACATGCTGGTAAGCAGTATGACTTATATCGCCCACAACTCACTTGTGTTCTACTCGTGCATATGACATCTACGCATAAAACCAGGCTCGGATGCCACTGTTGGGGAACGTAGTAATTTCAAAAAAATTCCTACGCACACGCAAGATCATGGTTATGCATAGCAACGAGAGGGGAGAGTGTTGTCCACGTACCCTCGTAGACCGAAAGCGGAAGCGTTAGCACAACGCGGTTGATGTAGTCGTACGTCTTCACGGTCCGACCGATCAAGTACCGAACGCACGGCACTTCCGAGTTCAGCACACGTTCACTCCGATGACGCCCCTCGAACTCCGATCCAGCCAAGTGTTGAGGGATATTTTCGTCAGCATGACGGCGTGGTGACGATGATGATGTTCTACCGACGCAGGGCTTCGCCTAAGCACCGCTATAGTATTATCGAGGTGGACTATGGTAGAGGGGGGCACCGCACACGGCTAAAAGATCAACTGATCAATTATTGTGTCTCTAGGGTGCCCCCCTGCCCCTGTATATAAAGGAGCAAGGGGGGGGGGTGCGGCCGGCCAGGACAGAGGGCACGCCAGGAGGAGTCCTACTCCAATCGGGAGTAGGACTCCCCCCTTTTCTAGTTGGATTAGGACTTGGGAGGGGGAAAGAGGAGGGAGAGAGGAAGGAAGGGGGGGGGGCGCCGCCCTCCTCTCCTTGTCCTATTCAGACTAGGGGGGAGGGGCGCGCGGCCCAGCCCTGGCCGCTTATCCTCTTCTCCGTAAAGGCCCACTAAGGCCCATTCACCTCTTGGGGGGTTCCGATAACCTCCCGGTACTCCGGTAAAATCCCGATTTCACCCGGAACACTTTTGATATCGAAACATAGGCTTCCAATATATCAATCTTCATGTATCGACCATTTCAAGACTTCTCGTCATGTCCGTGATCACATCCGGGACTCCGAACAACCTTCGGTACATCAAAACATATAAACTCATAATATAACCGTCATCGAAACGTTAAGCGTGCGGACCCTACGGGTTCGAGAACTATGTAGACATGACCGAGACACGTCTCCGGTCAATAAACAATAGCATAATCTGGATGCTCATATTGGCTCCCACATATTCTACGAAGATCTTTCTCGGTCAGACCGCATATCAACATATGTTGTTCCGTTTGTCATCGGTATGTTACTTGCCTGAGATTCGATCGTCGGTATCTCAATACCTAGTTTCAATCTCGTTACCGGCAAGTCTCTTTACTCGTTCCATAATACATCATCCCACAACTAACTCATTAGTTGCAATGCTTGCAAGGCTTAAGTGATGTGCATTACCGAGAGGGCCCAGAGAGACCTCTCCGACAATCGAAGTGACAAATCCTAATCTCGAAATACGCCAACCCAACAATTACCTTCGGAGACACCTGTAGAGCACCTTTATAGTCACCCAGTTACGCTGTGACGTTTGTAGCACACAAAGTGTTCCTCTAGTAAATGGGAGTTGCATAATCTCATAGTCATAGGAACATGTATAAGTCATGAAGAAAGCAATAGCAACATACTAAATGATCAGGTGCTAAGCTAATGGAATGGGTCAGGTCAAGCACATCATTCTCCTAATGATGTGATCCGGTTAATCAAATGACAACTCATGTCAATGGCTAGGAAACTTAACCATCTTTGATCAACGAGCTAGTCAAGTAGAGGCATACTAGTGACACTTTCTATGTATTCACACATGTATTATGTTTCCGGTTAATACAATTCTAGCATGAATAATAAACATTTATCATGATATAAGGAAATAAATAATAACTTTATTATTGCCTCTAGGGCATATTTCCTTCATGATCGGTATACATGCATGCATGTCTTAGAAGCAAATGAGGCACGTGGAGAAGGATAGAGAGAGAGGGATGTATCTAGGAGGTGGTGCGAGAATCATACTATATCGAGGGGGAAGGAGTGTGCGAGTACAAGATCGATGAAAAGAGTGGTGGGAGTGAGGCATGGACGGTGATAAGAGAAGAGGGGAAGCTTGTGTTTGTGCTAGGCACACCTGGCTAGAGGGGCATATCGATCGATGTATGCCATAAAGAAGGAGTTGGGGGGGCCTACACACACCGTGGGTGAAGGACCTAAAGTGAAAAGATGAATTTGCGCGATGGAGCTAGAGAATGCTGAGGTAGGGTGAGAGGGATGCGGGCGTGTGCATGCACGAGAGAAAGTTAGCGCTAGCTAGCTACAAAGATAAGAGGATTGTGTGGGTGTAAAAGACGGATAGAGATCATACTTCATTATAAAAAGAGAATTCGGATATTTGAACAATTTATCATAGTGTTTTAAACCGACGCATGTGTGAATATATATAATGGTGATACACATGGTGTGGTTATGAACATGTTATACTACATATAATATATTTTATCTCTACTCTTATAAAAAACGGAGTTGTTGATGATGGTGTGCCTGCCATCCTGCAATATAGGCCGTCCGATTCATATTTTATGGATAGGAAGGAAACTATGGCAATTTTGAAAAAAAGATACCCACACCCCTCTCCATATTTGCAAATTAGGCCTCCCCTTGATCATGTTGATGTTCTGTGGAACGCATGGGCATCTTGCTAGTACTACGTATAATATATAGACCATTGATCATAATTTGGGCTAATGTGTGGCTTTTGCAGCTCAGGTCTAAATACTTGTGATAATGTAGGGGGCGGGGCACTATACTATGTGTGATAAACACGGTGTACACGTATGGAACATGGTTTACATTATGAATATATAGTTAGTACATCAAATGTACTATTATTTGGAATCAACATCAAGTGTATTCAAAAAATAGAATTCGAGTTCATGTAGTACACATAGTTCATATCTATCTCTATAGTAATCACGTGGTGTGTTATTAAGGTAATACACGAATGATGGTTGAAGTTGGCAACAATCATGATTGTAGATTCTTATTGAAATAGAGAAACGAATTCAAATTCAGTTCGAATTACAGCGGTAGTATAGACATTTGGAATGCACTAAAATGTTGGTATGAGTAGGTGGCATGCATTATATAGCAAGCAAAAAAAATTAATTGGACATAACATGGATTCATACTCCCTCCTTCCATCTATATAGGGAGTAATGCGTTTTTTAAGACCGCCTTTGACTATTGACAAGATTAATAGTACATGACAAGCACAATGTGAAAATTATACCATTGAAAGAACCTTTCACAGATGAATTTAACGGTGTGCTTTGGGTAAGTTGCATGTCATATATTATTGCTTTAATATTTGGTCAAAGTTAGCATCGAAAAACGCATTAGGCCCTATATAGATGGAAGGAGGGAGTAGCTTTGAATAGCATTTTTATAGTAAAACGGGGCAAGACTCTCTCTTTGTGTGGTGTGAATATATTTTTTTGTTTTCTTTTTGGTTGAGGGAAGTGCGAATTGATTTGGTACGTACAAGTACAATACTACACGTTAGGCTTGTCCCTAAAATTCAACCTACGCCTTGTTATATCCCAAAAATTCAGACATCGTGCTCCCAAAACTGGCGCCTTCACAACCCGCGCCTTGCTATCCCGAAATTACAACGCGCGTGAAAACTCCCTCCAGCTGCCAAATCCCGACACGTGAAATCCCCCTTCTAACCCTGAGCCGAGAGGGCCGCTAGTTCAAATTAGTGGGGGGGGGGTACTTTTGTAACACACACTACATTTTGGACAAGCGCGTCCCTAAGTCATGGTTCACCCCCTCCCATCGCCTCCTTTTTGCCATTCGAAATCCCAGGCCGCCATAACCTCTCCGCTCCAGCCGCGAAACCCCACCCTCCTCCATCCACTACCTCACTGCTGCCCAGCCAGAGCCTCTTCCCCGACGACATCGTCCACTGCAACAGCTCGACGTCCCTCGTCGACCTCCCCGGATGAGGATCCGACGTCCATCTCGTCGTCCCGCTCGTTCGGCCGCCCCGTCCTCCATCTCCAAGGAGCTGCTCCGATGATCGCCTCATCTATTGCATCTGATCCATCCCCATAGCGCCGCCTTAACCTGCTCCACCGGAACCGCAACATCCTCATCGACTCCTCGGACAAAGCCGAGGCCTACTCGGCGCCACCAAAGAGGTTATACACTCATCGCATCACAGCTTCTCCTTAGCTCGACCTCCCAGCGCTGATGGGGCTCCATCCCGCACCCCCATGGAGCGGCTACCTTGAAGCCGGCGCCATGGGCGACATCTCCATAGCGGCTCTGCCCCAGTGCGAGGTCCCTTCGGCGACGGCGTCCATACCAGCCAGATCTGCTGCTGCTGCTCCGGCTCTCACTCGCTCGCTCGCGCTGCTGCTGCTGCTCCGGCTCTCGCTCGATCGCTCGCTCGCCCAGCTGCTGCTGCTCCGGCTCTCGCTTGCTCACTCGCGCTGCTGCTGCTGCTCTCCCCCTCGCTCATGCTGCTGCTCTGCTCTGATTTAGCTACACTTCAGTCGACTGAATCGACTTTTGGGTCAGTCGATTTTCAGGGGGGGGCTCGCCGGAGTTAAGGAAGAACCACCCGCAGCAGGGACGGGGGCTCACCGGAGAGGTACCCCACTATCTATCTTATGGTTCAGGGTGGGGGGCGGGGGACCTATAGGGCTGGCTGGGGCGGCGGAGTGCCGGCGGTGGGGAGTTGTTTCGGGGCGGCGAGGCGACGCTGGGGCCGGCGGTTCGGCCGGTGGTGGCTGGCAGCTCAGGGGGGTGCAGGTTGAAGATGAACCGCAGGCCCTCCCTAAACTACATGTCAAGTGCCTATCTGCTACCATTGCATTTAGTTTCGACAGTAACATTCAGATTCCACAGTAAATTTCAGTTTGGACAGTTAAGTTCAGAGTCAATAGTTTTTACCTCATCTGTTGTAGTCAGGTGGTTTTTGGTGATGTAAATTTTACATCTATTTTACATCATCTATTAGAGATGCTATTAGAATCCCACTTGAGATTGACGATGTCTGTCTTGTGCCGTTTCAGCCTTGACGTCTTATGGCTCACCAAGGCTGCTTCAATGACAGAACGATCCATCACAACAGACCAGTGCCCTAGATGTCGTCTATAGATTCCTTAGATCTTCCTCCACACCTCCAACAGCCACCTATGCCTCAACTGCTTCAGCGACCAACCCAATGATGCTGAGGTCGAGACGGCTACGGCAAAGAGGTTGTACACTTGTTGCATCACTTATTACTATACATTCATGTCGATCCATTAGGGCTATTTTGGTTCGACGGAAAAACATAGCAATAGGGAATTTTCCAATGGCACTCTTCTATTCAATTATTCATGCATTTTGTTGAAAGGAATGAAGCAAAACATCCACCTGGACCTACTTTTCAAAAACCTATGCATGAAAACAAGACCAAGTGCATTAGTGGCAGAATAACATTATTTTGGCCATGTTTCTTTGCATTCCTCTACTTTTCCAATTCCTGTAAACCAAATACTCAAGTTGACAGAAATCCTGTGTTTACAAATGCTCTGTTTACCATGTGCATTCCTATCCTATTCCGGTGTTTTTCCTATCCCTGTGTTTTTAGAATCATGCAAGCCAAATGAGCCCTTACAGAATTACTTCAGTTACAAGTAGGTGTCGAAGGGAACTTTGTGTGGTTTGTCCTACTCCTGCCACGACGTCGTCCACCTCAACTGAGTTGCTCCATCGACAGAAACATCCACCAAACCAGACATCATGACTCCTGACCGTCTTTCACCGCCTCAAATCTCCTTCCCTGCCGCCGACACCCACCGCAACGGCATCACCATCATCGACTTAGCAGATGAACCTGAGGAGTACACAGGTCCACAAGAGAGGTCGCACTCTTTTGTTTTTGCTTATGTTATGCATTGCTTAAAATTACCTGCTACTTTATCATCCTGTTCACCTCTTGGACTCCAAGTCAGGTCCAAATTAATGTTCAAACTTGAGTTCTAAATTAGTTGTGAGGCACATACCGAGGAAGCAATGAATAGTATCTCTGTCTAATATTTGGTTCACCTAGGGTATGCCTATGTTGTTCATATTGGGTGGGAAAGAAATAGTAAAGCAATCATCAGCCTGCTATTATTAATTTTGGATACATCCACTAGTTGTTACCATCACTCTAAATTTCTGCATGCTCTCCTTACATAATATCACCATATTTTTTTCGTATGCATGTCAGATATTGTACACAGTCATGCTGAACATGTAGAGAAAAAGAGAAGAGTTTTGCGCGGTAATACAATGTCATGCAGACATCGCTCCATGGTGGGTTCAGTGGCAAACCCTTCCCACCCCTCTCCAGATTGTAATCCAGAGGAAGATATCTGTTCTAAGGCAGATTCAGATGCCGCTGACCACTCCTATTTACCCCCCAAGGTGTTTGCTTTACCTTGGCATGATGATGTTAGTCATATCATGCATATGTTGCCTTGCAGTGCCTACTTTTGACATCATATATGTCATATGCTTAGTTTAGACATGTTCTATAATGCCACCTGTTTAGTTTCTATATCATATATGGGAATTATGTAGTCTCATGTCTTTTAGCCAGCCATAATATACGTGAAATGTGTAATGACATCCTATTTAACCAGGCATCATATATTTGAATGATATCTTGCCCATCCTTTTCTTCATTACAATTCCATTTGTCGACAATGTTTGTACATTAAACTAATCTTCCTGTGAATCAACCATTTGGGTGGGAGATTGAAAAATCTGGAGTGAAAACAAGGCCTTCAGAGCAGACAGTGCTACCCGTCGAAGCAGATCTCTTGTTGGGTCCCGATAGCTCCTCAGAGATGGATTCAGAGACAGATGACCAGTCCTATTCCCCCATCGAGGTGTATGCTCTAACTTGGCACGGTTATACTGCTCATGTCATGCATATGGTGTCTTGCATTGCATAGTTTAGACATCATATACACAGTATTCAACACCATGTTCTTAGTTCATACATCATATCTAATGCCCTCTGTTTAGCATATAAATCACATATGTGAATTAAATGATGCGATCTTGATTACTTAGATAACATGTAGGTGAATTATGTCATGCGATCCTGTTTAGTTATTCATCATATCTTTGAATTATGTTATGCCATGCTATCCAGTTTAGATAGACATCATATATGTGAAATTATGTCATGCTATCCGTTTTAGTTAAACAATATACATGTCAACTATTTCATACCCTCTTTTTTCCACACTATCTATTGCATCTTTCTCTCATACAATGTCCGTACATTCAACTATGTTTCCTGTTTATCAGCCATTAGAATTGGAGCGGGTGATGCCAGCATCTAGCAGACTAAAAACACGGTCTTCAGATAAAATAGTGCTACCTCTTGGTGGAGATAGCACCCCGGTTGTACATGCACGAGAACCAGCCCTACCACACATAACCCAAACTCTCGCAGATTGTAAACCTACTGCGATGGACAGAGAACCAGCTAAAACAGTGCTACCTCATGGTGGAGATAGCACCCCGGTTGTACATGCACGAGAACCAGCCCTACCACATATAATCCAAACTCTCGCAGATTTTACCCCTACTACGATGGACAGAGAACCAGCTTCACCCAATCTAACCCCAACCCCAGCAGATAGTAACCCAGTTCCTATTGACACATCACCATCTCCACCACAGAGCTCCCAAACAAGAGCAGTTAGTAAGGCAGCTCCAGTGCCCAAAGGGCCAGTACTACCACGGCGAACCCCAACTCCACCAGTTAGTATGCCTATTCCTGTGGAGGAAGCACAATCAGCTAGTTGTAGTTTAGCATCTATCGCATTTGATGTTGTTAAATCGTATGTGCATATCTTCCCATCTTGGAAATATTATACTGAAGATGAAGGAAAATGCCAGTTGCAGGTGTTTGTCCAGGAGTTATGTGTAAGTAATGTTATTCATGGCAATTACTTTGCTTTGTCCCGTACATCCTACCTCCATGATGGTTATAATATAGCAAATTTTCCCATTTTTCTCTATAGAGAAGGACTGATTTGGAAACTCAGGATGAAGTAACCTATGCTAATACCTCTGCTATCTTCAAGAATGCTTGGTGACGGTATTGGAATTACATGAAGAAAACATACTTCACCGGCAAAGAAACTCATCAAATTCACTTACATTCTCCTGAGAAACATTTACTGGATGATGACTGGGAACGCCTTGTTCTGTACTGGTCCCGAACCAAGAATGTGGCAAGGTCTATGAGCTCATTTTCTATTTTTAAGTACTATATTCTTGCGTCTTACTGTACTATGTTCATGTAGAACAAGTGCCTAAACCTGAAGAACAACTATTCTAATTTAAGATTCCATTTCTATCATAGTACAAAAAAGCGCTAGGCGCTAATTGTGTGTTTTGCCACCGCCTTGAGCTTTACTGACCAAAGCGCATGATTATGCGCAGTTATGCACAGATTAAGCGTCTTTATGCGCAATGCATTTTGCCAACCCCTAGAGCCTAGGCGCCCTTAAGCGATCGCTTAGGCGCGCCTTTTTTTAACTATGATTGCTATCATGCATACTGCTCTGCTCTTGTATCACTGTATTTACTCATACAAACTTATTTTTAAATTGAAGGATCTAATCGAAACTCCAATGGCACAGTAGATATGTTCACGCATGTTTCTTTAACAGGCTTGCTCTTATCAATAGCTCTGTTGATTTGAATTTCAAATGTGTATACAGTTGACTTCTCATATCATGCACATTACTAGCATCACAACAGAGCCAATAGTGTTGTTGTACATGTAGACCCGTGGTACCCATCTGAAATCTTGTTGTGCCGTGTAGTTTCCCACACTTTGTATTCTTTCACTGCTGCTTTGTCTTGAACTGATATGATTTGAACCATGTCTCTATTTTGATTTGGCAAGACAATGCAGTGACCATAGGACATAGATATATGTTTGTTTGATGCTTTTATTATGTACTAGTACTTGGCAATAGAAGACTTGGTAGTTTAATCATGTCCACCTTACTAATGAACTGGTTCACCGAAATGAGTTTCATATACTAGTACATGCTAAACCTGTTATGTGTCTGCTTGTTTCTTCTTTTAGAATGCTGATAGAATATTGGGGAAGAGTGCCTTATTAAGCAATGATAAAGGAAGTAATGCAGATAAGGTTCAGGATAGTGACACATCCTTGTTGGTCTCCAACAAAGCTGATAAAACAGCTAAGGAAGACTATCTCGAAGACAATGAGACAACCCCAAAGTCCTGTCTTGGTTTAGTGTTCGAGTTACTGGCCACTACCGCTTGCACAAGCTATTCAAACTCACTGTCTGAATTAGTTTGGTTTCTTGAGTCTCAACTACAAGCTGAAAGACATCGATCATTTGTGCTGCGACAAGAAGCAGAAGGACTGCGGAAGTACCTGGAGCATTCAGATGCATACTTTCTAGTGCAGCAGCAAGCATTGGACGATTTTAGCGCCAAATAGGAGAAAGCTAATAAGCTTGCTAAGCTTATTGCCAGCATGGTGGATACCATGTTTCTTGAGCTCTTCTGAAGTTGTTTCAGTTATGCTCTTGATTTGCTGTCGGGTTTATTTGCACTGGTGGCCAATTTTGATGGCCAGTGTATGTAATATGCTGCTTTGTTCCCTATATTTGCACTGGTGGCGAACTTTGATGCCCAGTGGATGTAATATGTGTAATAGCGGTAATAGGCTAGCGTTAATTGCTTGCTTATTTATTTCCTTATTGTCTTGTTTAGTTGTTTGCTTGTAATCACTGCAGTTCTTTTTCTGTGTTTTTCTAGTGGCCACAATAACCTATTTTTGGAAACTAGGCCAAAATAATCATGGCAACACACGGACTGTTGTAACCATGGGCCTCCTACGAGCTGTATGATCCATGGGCCTTCTACGGGTCGTAGGATCCATTGGCCTTCTATACGGGCCGTAGGATCCATGGGCCTTCTACGGGCCGTAGGACCATGGGCCTTTCAGAGGCCGTAGGATCCATGGGCCTTCTATGGGGCGTATCATCATTTCGCCAATCATGGACCGTACTATTCGTGGACAATAACAGGCCATTAATAGGCCGTATTTGATAACTCTATGAAAACAGCCCAACGGGGTTTTTTCGACATGAAAACGGCCAACGTATTAACGGGCCACAAACGGGCCGACTGTAACCACGGGCTGATTTTGGCCCACAAGCAGAAAATGACAGTAATGGGCCGTAAGTAACCGACTACTAGAAATGAGCCCAAGAATAAATGGGCCCTGAGAAGGCCAAAAGATAACATGGGCTGGAAATGGACCAATGGAATAATGGGCCGTTAATGGGTATAAAGTGATACATTGTTCATTACGGGCCAGTTTTACCACGGGCCATTAAGGTCCGAGGGTTACTAAGGGCCTCATATGGGCCAAAAGACATCATGGGCCATACATGGGCCAGAAGTTAAAACGGTCTGGAATTATATTGGATGGCCCAGATAACACTACTGGGCCTAATTCGGATAGGCCGTAAACGGGCCCTAGGATAGCGGGCTATAAATGGGCTATATGCGAACAGGCCGTTAACGGGCTTGCCGTGGGCCGGCCCGCCACCTTTTGACCAAGTCAAACGGGCCTGCCTTTTCACAGGAATGGGCCTCTATTGGGCCATGCCATGTGTCGACGTATCATAGGCGCTTTGGGTCCAATGAGTGGATGCCATCTGTCCCAACGGTGATCCGACACGTGTTTCCTCCACCCAATGATGATTTTACACATGGAAAATCCCCATTGGTCGGGGCTGTTAACGGGTTATCGGATCCAAAACCAGACCCGATAGCTTAACGGCATTCTGTTACGGTGGATGCCACGTGCCGGTCACCCTTGACGAAAGCACTTCTATGACGCGTGATTTATCGTCATGGAAGTGGACACTTCGGTGATGATAATTTTGGTAATGTCATGGAACACTTCTACGACAACACATGTATGACTATCTTGATTCTATCATAAATTTGTCATGGATGTACATGTATGAAAAAAAACGTGACCTACTGTGACAAACACGTATCATCACGGAAGTGTATATTTTTTGCAGTGTCGATATGTCTGTCGAAGCCATCTACCCTGAGCCTGCCAAGGAGCCAATTTATCTTCATAATGTTGATCGCCAAAGCTTCTCGCAACCAATTGAGGGAGTTCTTGCTACAACTCGTGTCTATCCTCTGGCTGGCAATACACATGCACCTCATCGTGCAACTACTGAAGCCACTGAAAGCACCATTGCTCAAAGGCCTCGGAAGCGATCTCGTGTGCTCAATGACCGAGAGCTTCTTGTGGCCTTGCATCAGAAACAAGATAGGCACCATGACTGGCTAAAGCGTCAGATGCAGAACATCTTGGTGGACATCAATCACATCAGAAACTTGGCCACCAAGAACTCATTTGTTGCCCATGAAGCCTGTAGGAGGTCCTGGAAGAGTCTCACACTTCTATGCACTGAAGAAGAACTTCGCGAAGATGGCTTCACTAAGGGTTTCAAATTTTACTCCACTCCTCGCAATGCAAGCTGGCGTCGAACTCCACCCATTGAAGATTCTGAGTATTCATCTTCGGCTGCAACTGTTGTTGCGAGAGTCGTCGAAGAAGAAGATGATGCCACTTCACAAGCCATGGCTTCACTACGTCTCGACACTGCACCAGGCCCCTCTGCACCACCGAACTCCAACATCGACCCTGCACCTTCATCTACTCCTGATGGGAACGAGTAGATGCTCTATGTCTTCAAACCTTTTTGGTCCTTACTGACAAAAGGGGGAGAAGCATATGAGTTGATAGTCTTCAAGCGGGTCCATATGGGTGGTTGCTATATTTTTTTGCTAAGACGTTACAACTCTCGTTTTTGATACATTTGGTTCTTTGGGTTGTAACACTTAAACCTGATGGTCGTCTACTACTTTTTCTGCCACTATGTGATGCGATGATAAATTCCACATGAAGTCATTCCGCGGACGTCCATTTTTCATTATGCATGTCATTATCTTTGTTATATCTTTATATGCATAATGAATTTTCTTCATAGGTTGAAGAGGATATCCACAAGTAAAACCTGCCATGTGTATTTGCATTCAAGAGCAAACTACTTATATGCACATCTTCAAAGGGAGCATTTTTCTACTTATGAAGACAATGCCTTAAATCCCTAAACTTCCACATACTTTTATCCCCGTTGAAAACTTCAACAAGTTTTTCATCAATCACCAAAAAGGGGGAGATTGTAAGTGCATCTAGTGCCACCCCTAGTTGGTTTTGGAGTATTGATGACAAACTTGGTTGAGGGACTAATGTGTTTGTGAGAATTGCAGGATAACACAGGTAGTAATCCCTCATTGATTCGGTTTACCTACCAGAGATGACCCCTAAAAATGTGTGAGACATTGAAGACAATGTTGGTTTGTGAAGAGATTCACATTGAAGACTATGACATGAGCATTCATCGCATGAAGACTATGGATTGCTGATACGTCCATTTTGCATCATGATTTTATATCGATATTTATTGCATATGGGCTGTTATTACACATTATGTCACAATACTTATGCATATTCTCTCTTATTTTACAAGGTTTACATAAAGAGGGAGAATGCCGGCAGCTGGGATTCTGGCTGGAAAAGGAGCAAATATTAGAGACCTATTCTGCACAGCTCCAAAAGTCCTGAAACTTCAGGAAGTCATTTTTAGAATATATAAAAAATACTGAGCGCAAGAAGTTTCGGAGGGGGGCCACACCCTACCCACGAGGGTGGGGGCGCGCCCTACACCCCTGGGCGCGCCCCCTGCCTCGTGGCCCCCCTGGTGGCCCTCCGATGCCCATTTTCTGCTATATGGAGTCTTTCGATGAGGAAAAAATCATAAGCAAGGTTTCGGGACAAGACTCCGCCGCCACGAGGCGGAACCTTGGCGGAACCAATCTAGGGCTCTGGCGGAGCTGTTCTGCCGGGGAAACTTCCCTCCGGGAGGGGGAAATCATCGCCATCGTCATCACCAACGATCCTCTCATCGGGAGGGGGTCAATCCCCATCAACATCTTCACCAGCACCATCTCCTCTCAAACCCTAGTTCATCTCTTGTATCCAATTCTTGTCTCCAAGTCTGGGATTGGTACTTGTGGGTTGCTAATAGTGTTAATTACTCCTTGTAGTTGATGCTAGTTGCTTTATTTGGTGGAAGATCATATGTTCAGATCCTATATGCATATTAATACCCCTCTGATAGTGAACATGAATATGGTTTTTGAGTAGTTACGTTTGTTCCTAAGGACATGGGAGAAGTCTTGCTATTATTAGTCATGTGAATTTGGTATTCGTTCGATATTTTGATGAAATGTATGTTGTCTCTCCTCTAGTGGAGTTATCTGAATGTCGACTACATGACATTTCACCATTATTTGGGCCTAGAGGAAGGCATTGGGAAGTAATAAGTAGATGATGGGTTGCTAGAGTGACAGAAGCTTAAACCCTAGTTTATGTGTTACTTCGTAAGGGGCTGATTGGGATCCATATGTTTCATGCTATGGTTAGGTTTACCTTAATACTTTTGTTGTAGTTGCGGATGCTTGCAATAGACGTTAATCATAAGTGGGATGCTTGTCTAAGTAAGGGCAGTACCCAGGCACCGGTCCACCCACATATCGAATTATCAAAGTACCGAACGTGAATCATATGATCGTGATGAAAACTAGCTTGACGATAATTCCCCTGTGTCCTCGGGAGCGCTTTCCTTCACATAAGATTTTGTCCAGACTTGTCCTTTGCTACAAAAAGGATTGGGCCATCTTGCTGCACCTTATTCACTTTTATTACTTGCTACTCGTTACCAATTACCTTATCACAAAACTATGTGTTACCGATAATTTCAGTGCTTGCAGAGAATACCTTGCTGAAAACCGCTTATCATTTCCTTCTGCTCCTCATTGGGTTCGACACTCTTACTTATCAAAAGGACTAGAATAGATCCCCTATACTTGTGGGTCATCAAGACTCTTTTTTGGCGCCATTGCCGGGGAGTGAAGCGCCTTTGGTAGGTGGAATTTGGTAAGCAAAAATTTATATAGTGTGCTGAAATTTACTGTCACTTGTTACTATGGAAAGTAATCCTCTGAGGGGCTTGTTAGGGGTATCTTCGCCCCGACCAGTAGAGCAAAGAGTTTCTCCTCAACCTATTGAACCTACTGAAAATGAAAATGTCTACTTTGAGATTCCTTTGGGTATGATAGAAAAACTGCTAGTTAATCCTTTTGCAGGAGACGGAACAATGCATCCTGATGAGCACCTAATATATGTGGATGAAGTTTGTGGATTATTTAAGCTTAAAGGTGTGCCCAATGATGCTATTAAGAAGAAGGTCTTCCCTTTATCTTTGAAGGGAGATGCATTGACATGGTATAGGCTATGTGATGATATGGGATCATGGAACTACAAACGATTGAAATTGGAATTTCATCAGAAGTTTTATCCTATGCATCTTGTTCATCGTGGTCGCAATTATATATATAATTTTTGGCCCCGCGAAGGAGAAAGCATCGCTCAAGCTTGGGGAGGCTTAAATCAATGTTATATTCATGCCCCAATCATGAGCTTCCAAGAGAAATAATTATTCAAAAAATTTATGCTCGACTTTCTGATAATAATCGCACCATGCTCGATACTTCTTGTGCTGGCTCTTTTATGATGAAGACTATTGAATTCAAATGGGATTTATTGGAAAGAATTAAACGCAACTCTAAAGATTGGGACCTTGACAAAGGTAAGGAGTCAGGTATGACATCTAAGTTTGATTGTGTTAAATCTTTTATGGATGCCGATGTTTTCCGTAAATTTAGCACTAAATATGGACTTGACTCTGAAATAGTAGCTTCTTTCTGTGAATCTTTTGCTACTCATGTTGATTTCCCTAGGGAGAAGTGGTTTAAGTATCATCCTCCCATAGAAGTAAAAGCAGCTGCACCTATTAAAGTCGAAGAAAATACTGTCACTTATAATGATCCTATTGTTCCTACTGCTTATGTTGAGAAACCACATTTTCCTGTTAGGATAAAAGATCATGCTAAAGCTTCAACCGTGGTTTGTAAAAGCAATATTAGAACTTATACACCTCCTGAGCAAGTTAAAGTTGAACCTAATATTGCTATTGTTAAAGATCTCTTGTATGGTAATATTGATGGGCATGTTATTCATTTCTGTGATGAGACTGCTAGAATTGCTAAACCTTGTGCTGAAGATAAACATAGACCCGTGGTAGGCATGCCTGTTATTTCTATTAAAATATGAGATCATTGTTATCAGGACTTATGTGATATGGGTGCCAGTGCTAGTGCTATACCTCATGACTTATACAAAGAAACTATGCATGATATTGCACCTGCTGAGATAGAAGATATTGATGTCACAATTAAACTTGCCAATAGAGATACTATTTCACCAATTGGAATTGTTAGAGATGTTGAAGTCTTGTGTGGGAAAACTAAATATCCTACTGATTTTCTTGTTCTTGGTTCCCCACAAGATAGCTTTTGTCCCATTATATTTGGTATACCCTTCTTGAACACAGTTAATGCTAGGATAGATTGCGAAAAGGATGTTGTTACTATTGGTTTAGGCGATATGTCTCATGTATTTAATTTCTCTAAATTTCGTAGACAACACCATGAAGAGGAATTGCCTAGTAAAGATGAAATTAATGGTCTTGCTTCTATTGCCGTGCCTCCTAGTGATCCTTTAGAACAGTATTTGCTTATGAATTAGATGAAGTATTCTTTAAATAGGAACCCATCATGAAACACAATTTGCCTGTCGAAATCCTAGGCGATCCTCCTCCACCCAAGGGTGATCCCGTGTTTGAGCTCAGACCGTTACCTGATACTCTTAAATATGCTTATGTTGATGAGAAAAATATATATCCTGTTATTATTAGTGCTAAACTTTCAGAGCATGAAGAAGATAGATTATTGAAAACTCTGAAGAAGAACCGTGTTGCTATTGGATATACTCTCGATGATCTTAAAGGCATTAGTCCCACACTATGTCAACACAAAATAAATTTGGAGAAAGATGCCAAACTAGTTCGTGATCACCAATGTCGGCTGAATCCTAAGATGAAAGAAGTGGTAAGAAAGGAAATACTAAAGCTCCTTGAGGCAGGTATAATTTATCCCGCTGCTGATAGTCAGTGGGTAAGTCCTATCCATTGTGTCCCTAAAAAGGGAGGTATTACTGTCGTTCCTAATGATAAAGATGAATTGATTCCGCAAAGAATTATTACAGGTTATAAGATGGTAATTGATTTCCGCAAATTAAATAAGGCTACTAAAAAAGATCATTACCCCTTACCTTTTATTGATCAAATGCTAGAAAGATTATCCAAACATACACATTTTTGCTTTCTAGATGGTTATTCTGGTTTCTCTCAAATACCTCTGTCAGCTGATGATCAATCTAAGACCACTTTTACTTGCCCGTTCGGTACTTTTTCTTATAGACGTATGCCTTTTGGTTTATGTAATGCACCTACTACCTTCCAAAGATGCATGATGGCTATATTCTCTGACTTCTGTGAAAATATTTGTGAGGTTTTCATGGACGATTTCTCTGTCTATGGATCCTCTTTTGATGAATGCTTAAGCAACCTTGATCGAGTTTTGCAGAGATGTGAAGAAACTAACCTTGTCTTGAATTAGGAGAAGTGCCACTTTATGGTTAATGAAGGTATTATCTTGGGGCATAAATTTTCTAAAAGAGTTATTGAAGTTGATAAAGCTAAGGTTGATGCTATTGAAAAGATGCCATGTCCCAAGGACATCAAAGGTATAAGAAGTTTCCTTGGTCACGCCGGTTTGTATAGGAGGTTCATTAAGGACTTCTCAAAAATTTCTCGGCCTTTGACTAATTTATTACAAAAAGATATACCATTTGTTTTTATGATGATTGCGTAGAAGCATTTGAAATACTTAAGAAATCATTGATCTCTGCACCTATTGTTCAGCAACCTGATTGGAATTTACCCCTCGTTATTATGTGTGATGCTAGTGATTATGCTGTAGGTGCTGTTCTAGGGCAAAGAGTTGATAAGAAATTAAATGTTATTCAATATGCTAGTAAAACTCTAGACAATGCTCCAGAGAAATTATGCTACTACTGAAAAAGAATTTTTGGCAGTTGTATTCGCTTGTGATAAGTTCAGACCTTATATTGTTGATTCTAAAGTAACTATTCACACAGATCATGCTGCTATTAAATATCTTATGGAAAAGAAAGATGCTAAACCTAGACTTACTAGATGGGTTCTCTTGCTACAAGAATTTGATTTGCATATTATTGATAGAAAGGGAGCTGAGAACCCTGTTGCAGACAACTTGTCTAGGCTAGAGAATGTTCTTGATGACCCACTACCTATTGATGATAGCTTTCCTGATGAACGATTAAATGTCATAAATGCTTCTCGTACTGCTCCATGGTATGCTGATTATGCTAATTATATTGTTGCTAAATTTATACCACCTAGTTTCACATACCAGCAAAAGAAAAAGTTTCTCTATGATTTGAGACATTACTTTTGGGATGACCCACATCTTTATAAAGAAGGAGTAGATGGTGTTATTAGACGTTGTGTACCTGAGCATGAACAGGAACAGATCCTACGCAAGTGTCACTCCGAAGCTTATGGAGGACACCACGCTGGAGATAGAACTACACATAAGGTATTGCAATCCGGTTTTATTGGCCTACTCTCTTCAAGGATGCCCGTAAGTTTGTTGTATCTTGTGATGAATGCCAAAGAATTGGTAATATTAGTAGACGTCAAGAAATGCCTATGAATTATTCACATGTTATTGAACCATTTGATGTTTGGGGCTTTGATTATATGGGACCGTTTCCTGCCTCCAATGGATATACACATATTTTATTTGCTGTTGATTTTGTTACTAAGTGAGTAGAAGCTATTCCAACTAGTAGTGCTGATCATAACACCTCTATTAAGATGCTTAAAGAAGTTATTTTTCCAAGGTTTGGAGTCCCTAGATATTTAATGACTGATGGTGGTTCACATTTTATTCATGGTGCTTTCCGTAAAATGGTTGCTAAATATGATGTTAATCATAGAATTGCATCTCCTTATAAACCATAGTCTAGTGGTCAAGTAGAATTGAGCAATAGAGAACTCAAATTAATTTTGCAAAAGACTGTTACTAGATCTAGAAAGAATTGGTCCAAGAAACTTGATGATGCATTATGGGCCTATAGAACTGCATATAAAAATCATATGGGTATGTCTCCGTATATAATGGTTTATGGAAAAGCATGTCACTTACCTCTCGAACTAGAACATAAGGCTTATTGGGATATTAAAGAACTCAATTATGATTTCAAACATGCCGGTGAGAAGAGGTTATTTGACATTAGCTCACTCGATGAATGGAGAACCCAAGCCTACGAAAATGCCAAATTATTTAAAGAAAAAGTTAAAAGATGGCATGACAAAAGAATACAAAAGCGTGAGTTTAATGTAGGTGATTATGTATTTCTATACAACTCTCGTTTAAGATTTTTTGCAGGAAAACTTCTCTCTAAAGAAGGTCCTTACGTTATTGAGGAGGTCTATCATTCCGGTGCCATAAAAATCAACAACTTCGAAGGCACAAATCCGAAGGTGGTGAATGGTCAAAGAATTAAACATTATATCTCATGTAATCCTATAAATGTTGAAACCAATGTTATTGAAACCGTAACCCTGGAGGAATACATAAGGGACACTTTCCGATACATTTCAGACTCCGAAAAGGAATAGGTATGTGGTACGGTAAGTAAACCGACTCCAAAACAGTTCTAATGGCAATTTTCTTCCGTTTTGGAATATTTAGAAAAATAGAAAAGTAAGAAGCAGTCTAGGAAGGACACGAGGGCTCCACGAGGGTGGAGGGCGCGCCCTCCTACCTCGTGGGCACCTCGTGTGCTCTCCGGACTCCGTTTTCTTGCACGTTATATATTTTGGTCGGTAAAAATTCATTATATAACCTTCCGAAGGTTTTGACCACCGTATCACGCAAATATCTCCTTTTCTTGTTTCGAGCTATTTTCTGCCAGGGTTGCCAAAGCCAAGCATCATGTCGTTTCCCTCCTCCTCCAACAATGAGGGCAACGATGCTTGGCTAATGAAGATAGAGCTAAAGAGATAAAAACCCATGGAGATCAACAAGGATGAAGGGATCAAGAAGGCCACGGAGGACCAAGTTCTGGCAACAGAAGACATCCTTCAACTTGATCATAGTCTTCTTATCCCAAATGAGATCGAAGCTTTCAAGATGATTGAGCTAGCTCGTATACAAACAAGTATCTCACATGTGAAAATATTTTGTTGAAGGTGCATATGATCGCACTCAAGGGCATTATCCACAAGTTGGAAGACCTTCTACGCTCGATGTGCGACTATCCATCATCACCACCATCTTCTTCACCAACAAAGGAAACATAATCACATGGGTATGGGCACTCCCCTTAGCAACTGCCAAGCTTGGGGGAGTGCCCTAGTATAATATCACCATCACTTTTATCTTTACCGCTTTTCTTAGTTCGATCCTTTTGATAATATTTTGATCTAGTAGAATAAAAGTTCTTAGTATGATCTAGTTGTGAGTTTTGCTTTATGATCCTTCTATGTAATCGAGTCCGTGAGCTATATATAATAAAGATTAGTGTTGAGTCAAGGGATTGATTATTTTGCCATGATCTTGAGTGAATAAAATAAAAGAGAAAGAATGAAAAGAAATAAAAGAGATCATATGGATCTTATGGAGAGTAATGAGCTCACATATAAAGAGTATGATGATTAAAAGTTGTTGAGAGTTGACAAACATAGTTTTGGTCATCATTGCAATTAATAAGAAGTAATAAAGAAAGAGAGGTCTTCACATATAAATACACTATCTTGGACATCTTTTATGATTGTGAGCACTCATTAAAATATGACATGCTAAAGGGTTGACGTTGGACAAGGAAGACAACATAATGGGTTATGTTTTCTTACATCCGAGATAAATTATATTGTCATGGATGATCCAACATGATTGAGCTTGCCTTTCCCCCTCATGCTAGCCAAATTCTTTGCACCATGTAAAGATACTACTTGTGCTTCCAAACACCCTTAAACCAGTTTTGCCATGAGAGTCCACCATACCTACCTATGGATTGAGTAAGATCCTCCAAGTAAGTTGTCATCGGTGCAAGCAATAAAAATTGCTCTCTAAATATGTATGACTTATTAGTGTGGGAGAAAATAAGCTTTATACGATCGTGTGATATGGAAGAAATAAAAGCGATGCACTGCATAATAAAGGCCCATATCACAAGTGGAAATATAAAGTGACGTTCTTTCGCATTAAGATTTTGTGCATCCAACCATAAAAGCGCATGACAACCTCTGCTTCCCTCTGCGAAGGGCCTATCTTTTACTTTTATCTCCTACCTTACATAAGAGTCTTGGTGATCTTCACCCTTCCTTTTTTAAAATTTTATCTTTTGGCAAGCACAGCATGTTGGAAAGATCCTGGTATATATGGCTAATTGGATGTGAGTTTTCATGAACTATTATTGTTGATATTACCCTTGAGGTAAAACATTAAGAGGCAAAACTATAAACCCCTATCTTTCTCTGTGTCCGATTAAAACTCCATACCCATAAGTATTGCGTGAGTGTTAGCAATTGTGAAAGACTATATGATAGTTGAGTATGTGGACTTGCTAAAAAGCTCTTATATTGACTCTTTCCTATGTTATGATAAATTGCAATTGCTCCAATGACTGAGATTATAGTTTGTTTCTTTTCAATGAAGTTTATGATTCATACTTGAAATTGTGATTGAATTGTTTCTCTAGCATAAGAGATCATATGACAAGAATTATATAAGTTGCTATTCTAAGAATGATCATGATGCCCTCATGTCCGTATTTTATTTTTATCGACACCTCTATCTTAAAACATGTGGACATATTTTTCGATTTCGGCTTTCCCTTGAGGACAAGCGAGGTCAAAGCTTGGGGGAGTTGATACGTCCATTTTGCATCATGCTTTTATATTGATATTTATTGCTTTATGGGCTGTTATTACACATGATGTCACAATACTTATGCCTATTCTCTCTTATTTTACAAGGTTTACATAAAGAGGGAGAATACCGCCAGCTGGGATTCTGGGCTGGAAAAGCAGCAAATATTAGAGACCTATTCTGCACAGCTCCAAAAGTCCTCAAACTTCACGGAAGTCATTTTCAGAATATATAAAAAATACTGAGCGCAAGAAGTTCCGGAGGGGGGGCACACCCTGCCCACGAGGGTGGGGAGCGCGCTCTACCCCCTAGGCGCACCCCCTGCCTCGTGGGCCCCCTGGTGGCCCTCCGATGCCCATCTTCTACTATATGGAGTCTTTCGATCAGGAAAAAAAATCATAAGCAAGCTTTCGGGACGAGACTCCGCCGCCACGAGGCGGAACCTTGGCGGAACCAAGCTAGGGCTTTGGCGGAGCTGTTCTGCCGGGGAAACTTCCCTCCGAGAGGGGGAAATCATCGCCATTGTCATCACCAACGATCCTCTCATTGGGAGGGGGTCAATCTCCATCAACATCTTCACCAGCACCATCTCCTCTCAAACCCTAGTTCATCTCTTGTATCCAATTCTTGTCTCCAAGTCTGGGTTGCTAGTAGTGTTAATTACTCCTTGTAGTTGATGCTAGTTGGTTTATTTGGTGGAAGATCATATGTTCAGATCCTATATGCATATTAATACCCCTGTGATTATGAACATGAATATGCTTTGTGAGTAGTTACGTTTGTTCCCGAGGACATGGGAGAAGTCTTGCTATTAGTAGTCATGTGAATTTGGTATTCGTTCGATATTTTGATGAGATGTATGTTGTCTCTCCTTTAGTGGTGTTATGTAAACGTCGACTACATGACACATCACCATTATTTGGGCCTAGAGGAAGGCATTGGGAAGTAATAAGTAGATGATGGGTTGCTAGAGTGACAGAAGCTTAAACCCTAGTTTATGCATTGCTTCGTGAGGGGCTGATTTGGATCCATATGTTTCATGCTATGGTTAGGTTTGCCTTAATACTTTTGTTGTAGTTGTGGATGCTTGCAATAGAGGTTAATCATAAGTGGGATGCTTGTCCAAGTAAGGGCAGTACCCGGGCACCGGTCCACCCACATATCGAATTATCAAAGTACCGAAAGCGAATCATATGATCGTGATGAAAACTAGGTTGACGATAATTCCCATGTGTCCTAGGGAGTGCTTTCCTTCATATAAGAGTTTGTCCAGGCTTGTCCTTTGCTACAAAAAGGATTGGGCCATCTTGCTGCACCTTATTTACTTTTATTACTTGCTACTCGTTACCGATTACCTTATCACAAAACTATCTGTTACCGACAATTTCAGTGCTTGCAGAGAATACCTTGCTGAAAACCGCTTATCATTTCCTTCTGCTCCTCGTTGGGTTCGACACTCTTACTTATTGGAAGGACTACGATAGATCCCCTATACTTGTGGGTCATCAATTGCGAAGACATAGTTGTTGCATAGTTTCCTTTTCTTCTTTTTTGAGTCATAGGAACCATCGTACTATTAAGTGGGGTCCAAGTGAACAAAGTCAGTGTGACCGAAGTGATGCTCAACCAAATCCTATGCCTTCGAGTGAAGACAATGAGAGAAAATCTTATCTAGAGCTGGATGAGCCAACTTTACTTGTAGCCCAAGTCAAGCTGCCACGCGTGTTTGAAATCTGACTGTTGGACACGTGTCAGTTCCTTAGTGACCCAGGGTCATTTCGGACAAATCAGGTTGGGTTGCCTCCTGGCTATAAATAGCCCACCCCTACACCATAAATTGGTGGCTGCTCAGAGTTAGTGCACGGCTTTTTTCCTTTGAGAGCAACCCACCTCCGAAGCATTTGAGAGAGAAATCCTTGCGAGGACAAATCCCTAAACACCCAGAGCCAAAGAGTGTTAGGCATCACTGAAGTCTTTCTATCTGCATGATCTGAAGACTTGTTACACTCGAGGACTGTGAATCCTCTAGCCAGTTAGGCATCGCGTTCTGAGCATCCAAGAGTCATTGTGGATCACCGGTGAAAGAAGTCTCTGAAGGTTTGGAAGTCTACCTTGAAGACATAACAGAGTGATTGGGCGAGGACTGTGTGTCCTTCGCTCAAGGGAAATAAGGTGAAGACGCGGTCTTTTGAGTTGAATCTCAGCCTCCCTAACCAGACGTACAGTTGTCACAGCAACTGGAACTGGTCCAACAAATCCTTGTCCTCACCAAGCAACTGGTTCTATCCTTTACCACTCTTTACTTACTATTGTCTTTGTGAAATCATTGCCTGCTTTGCATGATCTAATTGACTTCACTGTGTGAAGACTGTTGTTGTTTGGCATCATACTATCTTCCATCCTGATCCATTCTACCTAGTTGCTGATAGTCTTCGTGCTTTCACTTCATTGCTTACTTGACTATGGCTTGTTGTAAGTGCATCTAGTGCCACCCCTAGTTGGTTTTGGAGTATTGACGACAAACCTAGTTGAGGGACTAATGTGTTTGTGAGAATTGCAGGATAACACAGGTAGAAGTCCCTCATTGATTCGGTTTTCCTACCAGAGATGACCCCTAAAAATGTATGAAGACATTAAAGTCAGAGGTGGTATGTGAAGACATTCACATTGAAGACTATGATAAGAGAAGACATCGCGTGAAGACTATGGAGCGCGAAGACTTAGCAGTTTCGTCGTTCTGTGTTTTTCTTTGTTGAGTCATAGGAACCACCGTACTATTAAGTGGGATCCAAGAGAACCAGTCAGAAGGACTGAAGTGATGCTTAACCAAAATCCTATGTCTTCCAGTGAAGATTATGAGAGCAAATCTTGTCCAGAGTTGGATAAGTCAGCTTTGCTTGTAGTCCAAGTAAAGTTGCCGTGTTTGTTTGAAATCTGACCATTGGAACACGTGTCAGTTCCTTAGTGACCAAGGGTCATTTCGGACAAACCAGGTCGGGTTGCCCAGTGGCTATAAATAGCCCACCCCCTACAACCATAAATGGTTGGCTACTCAGAGTTAGAGTATGGCTTTTGTCGTTTGAGAGCAACCCACCTCGAAGCCTTTGAGAGAGAATTCCTTGCGAGGATAAAGCCCTAAACACCCAGAGCCAAAGAGTGTTAGGCATCACTTAAGTCTTCCTGTCCGTGTGATCTGAAGACTTATTACACTTGAGGACTGTGAATCCTCCAGCCGGTTAGGCATCACGTTCTGAGCATCCAAGAGTCATTCTGTATCGCCGGTGAACAAAGTCTGTGAAGGTTTGGAAGTCTACCTTGAAGACTTACCAGAGTGATTGGGCGAGAACTGGGTGTCCTTAGCTCAAGGGGAATAAGGTGAAGACGAGGTCTTCTGAGTTGAATCTCAGCCTCCCTAACCAGACGTACAGTTGTCACAGCAACTGGAACTGGTCCAACAAATCATTGTCTTCAACGAGTCACTGGTTTCATCCTTCCCTCCCCTTTACTTACTGTTGGTCCTTGTGAAGTCATTGTATGATTGCATTATCTTTTGTCTTGACTGAGTGACTGCTTGTTCTGATTGGCTTCACAATATCTTCCTACCTGATCTTTACTGCCTAGCTGCTATTAGTCATTGTGCTTTCACTTCATTGAATACTTGACTATGGTTTGCCTAGTGTAGTCTACCTTCCGCTGCATGGTAATAGGTTTATTTCTATCGTTTGTCTTCGAAACTTCCATGTTTTGAAGACTTTCATAAAAATCGCCTATTCACCCCCCTCTAGTCTATCACTAGCACATTCAGTTGGTATCAGAGCAAGGTACTCCCTTGTTCTGTGTGATTCGGTTTAACCACCTAGAGTTTTAGCTATGTCGACTGCAGGGATAATTAAAGTCTCCACTGCATCCCACGTCTTCGATGGAACTGAATATCCCTACTGGAAGAATAAGATGCGCATGCATCTTGAAGCCATTGATGTCGACCTATGGTATGTCGTCAAGAATGGCATTCCCAAGGCTGGTGAAGGTGTCACCGCTGTTGAAGTCAAGAAGTTCGTTCAACTGGACTCCACTGCCAAGAACATCATCTGTGGTCATCTGACCAAAGGACAGTATGGCCGCGTGAGTGCTTTGGAAACATCTAAGCTAGTCTGGGACTGGCTCTCCAAGGTCAATGAAGGCGTCTCAACCCAGAGAGATAAGAGAATCAGTGTCCTTCGCAACCTCTTCAACCGCTTCAAGAGAAATGACAATGAGAATGTCTAGCTCATGTTTGATCGACTCATTGACATCACAAATGAGCTTCAAGCTCTCGGCGCCACTGAGATCACCAAGCATGAAGTCGTCAAGACACTCCTAAGATCACTTGACAGCTCATTTGACACCCTAGCCCTGATGATTCAAGAACGTCCTGACTTCAAGACACTTGATCTGTCTGACATACTGGAGAGGCTCAACACACACGAGTTTCAGCTTTCTGAGAAAAGAGACATCTACGGTCCCAACTATGGGCGAACTCATGCCTTGAAGGCAAAAGCTGTCTCCTCATCTGAAGAAGAATCTGACAGCAGTTCTGATGATCCTGAAGACATTGGAAAGGAGCTTGCTATGCTAGTGAAGAAGTTCCAAAAATTCACCAAGAAGAAAGGCTTCAGAAAGTCTTAACGATCAAGCTCAAGGAATGATGAAGCTTCTTCTCATGACTACAAGAAGAGAACATGCCACAAGTACAAGAAACCTGGCCACTACATCTCTGAGTGTCTGCAGTGGGACAATGAGAACAAGAATAAGAAGAAGAGCAAGGAGTATGACTCTGACGACAAGAAGAAGAAGAAATACTCAAAGTCTTCTTCCAAGTCTTCCTCAAAGTCTTCATCACACAAGAAGAGCTCATCTGGCAAGGCACGTGCGTTTGTTGGCAAGGAAATGGATTCAGAGGAGGAGTCCGCTTCTAAGGAGGCGGAGGTGGAGTCTGAGGAGGAGTCCGATTCTGGCGTTGCGAGTCTGGCTACAACATACGTTGCCAAGTCCATCTTCAACACTGAAGACAATGACTTCATCACCGACACCGATGCAAATTACAAGGACTACTCTGCTCCTATCTACTACTTCATGGCACGCGGTGCCAAGGTAAACACACGCACTACTCACTATCAAACATCTAGTGAAGATGACTCTGATTGTGGTTCCAAACCCAGCTACAAAACACTTGCTAAAATTGCAACTAAACAACAGAAAGCTATGGAACATATTCAAAAACTGTTAGACAAAAGCGATGATCTGTTAGACGCTGAAATGACTCGATCTCAGTCCTTAATTGAAGACATGAAAAATCTTCACGTTAAGTATGAGGAACTTGAAAGTCGTCATGAAATGCTCTCTACAACTCATGAAAAGCTTTCGTATGATTATCTTCAAAGGAAGCAAGATTTTGAGAAATTGAGAGCGGCTCATGAAGATCTTCAAAAGGAAAACGAGTCACTTCGCGCCGTACAGATCAGTTCAGCTCAGGAAGGATTTGAACCACCATGTCTTAAATGCATCGAGCGTGACAACACTACTTCTGTTGCTGGGTGTTCTACTGCTGCTACTATTGCAATATCTTCAACTGTTGATGTGGTAACTAACCCCTCTGCTGAGGATACCACTGCTATTGCTGATGAGAATGCTAGGTTGAAGACATTGCTTGAAACAGGGATGTACAAAAGTCTCAAAGGGCATCAGACACTATGTGATGTCCTCAAAGGGCAGATCCTGAACTGAACCCCTAGGAAGGAGGGTGTTGGGTTCGAAAGGAAAATGAATGCTGATGGCTCTTACTGGAAACCTGAGCAGTACCCCAAAACCACATGGGTTGCTGCAAAGGAACCTTCAGCGGATCCATCCACCCTATCTGGCTTCACTTGTGCTAATCCCATTGTTATTGATGAATCCTTTGATGCAAACTATAAACTGTTTAAGAATCAGAATGGTGAAGTGTTTGCCAGGTATATTGGTAGTAACTGCAGGAATGGGCCGCCTATGAAGAAAGTCTGGGTGCCGAAAAGGTGTTTGGAGAATCTTGCTGTGAATGTCGTCATGAAACCACAAGTGAAGAAGACAAACCCCAGACCACATGCTTCATATGGTCCAAAGGCTTCATACAGACAGAGGACTCACCTGAGTCACACTAATGCAAATGTTTTGCAGGGAAACCTTACTCAGGCCTATGAATATGAGCGTGTTTCATCAAACCGCCATGTTCATAAGACCAAAAACTATTCTGCTTATCCTAATGAGTACTATTGTCCACCTGCAAGACTTTTTGCTAGGGCTCCAAAGCCAAAGTTCTCAGATGATGCACTTAGACTCATTGCTTCGAAGCCACCCTTGAAGATGTGGGTGGGTAAGAAAGCTTAACTCTCTTTTGCAGGGAAAGGTCTCGAGCCGAAAACCAAAATCGTCTGAAGCCATTGCTGGGGACCTTAAACATCTTGTAGGGCGCAAGATCAAATGCCCAAATGCTCTTATTATGTATCTTGTTCCTGAATCGCTTGCCACTTGCCCTATCAGTCCTAACCTCGATCTAAGCTTTCATAATCCACTTGCTCGTCAAATGTTTATGCTTCACAATTCTCTTCGTGAAGCCTATCCCCCTAACTGCACTGTAGGGTACGACACCAGCTGCTTCAGAATGGATTATTGATAGTGGGTATACTAATCACATGACTGGCAAGCGAAGCCTTCTCATGGACTCAACCTTATGTCCATCTAACAAAAGTCAAATCACATTTGCTGACACTGGTAAAAGCAAGGTATTGGGTCTAGGTAGAGTTGCAATCTCAAAGGATCAACACATGGATAAAGTCATGCTTGTTGAATCCCTTGGTTTCAACTTAATGTCTGTCTCAATGCTTTGTGATTTAAACATGATTGTGATGTTTGGAAAATATCGTTGCCTCGTTCTAATGGAATCTGACAAGTCTCTAGTGTTTTAAGGGTATCGGAAAGATGATCTGTACGTGGTAGATTTCTCAGGAGGACCACAACTTTTCGTATGTCTTCTAGCAAAAGCTTCTGAATGCAAGCTCTGGCATCGGAGGCTAGGGCATGCTGGCGTGAGGAACCTCCACAACCTTGCAAGGAAGAAGCATGTCATAGGCATCGAGGGCGTCAAGTTCAAGAAGGATCACTTATGCGGTGCCTGTGAAACAGGAAAGATGACGAGGGCCAAGCATCCCTCGAAGACAATCATGACAACGACTCAACCCTTCGAACTGCTCCACATGGACCTTTTTGGTCCCACTCATTACTCAACTCTTACTACTACTGCTTGTCTCTATGGCTTTGTCATTGTTGATGATTATTCAAGATATACTTGGGTGCATATAATCCTCTACAAGACTGAAGTGCAGGATGTCTTCAGACGCTTCACCAATCGAGCCATGAACAACTAAGGCGTCAAGATCAAGCACATCAGAAGCGACAATGGCACTGAATTCAAGAACACTGGTCTAGACACTTATCTTGATACTTTGGGCATTACACATGAATTCTCAGCTCCGTACACACCGCAGCAGAATGGCGTCGTGGAACGCAAGAACAGAACACTTATTGAGATGGCCCGCATGATGCTTGATGAATACAAGACTCCAAGAAAGTTCTGGCCTGAAGCCATTGATACTGCATGCCATATCATCAACCGTGTTTATCTTCACAAGCTTCTCAACAAGACATCCTATGAGCTCCTTACTGGCAAGAAGCCAAATGTCAGTTACTTCAGAGTATTTGGTGCCAGGTGCTGGATCAAGGATCCACATCACACTTCAAAATTTGCACCAAAAGCACATGAAGGTTTTATGCTTGGATATGGAAAGGATTCGCACTCCTACAGAGTCTTCAACCTTTTTCACTATAAAGTGGTTGAAACAGTGGATGTGCGGCTCGATGAGACTAACGGCTCAAAAAGAGAGCACCTGCCAAACGTGCTAGATGAAGTTCCATCCAGTGAATCAATCAAACTTACGGGAACTGGAGAAATCATACCATCTGAATCTCAGCCTGAAGAGGAACTTATCATCTCCGCACCTGATCAAACTGAAGACAATGCTCAGCCTGAAGACAATCCTTCTAACGATGACAATGATCAGCAAGAGCAAAATCTTCGTCCTGTACATCCTCGTGTTGCAAATGAAGTACAGATTGTGAGAATAATTGATAGCATCAATGCACCAGGTCCACTCACTCGTTCGAGGGCAACACAGCTAGCAAATTTCTATGGGAACTTCGCATTCGTCTCAATATCTGAACCCAAGAAAGTTGAAGAAGCCTTCATGGAACCTGAATGGATTCAAGCTATGCAAGAAGAGCTTCAACAGTTTGAGCTGAATAATGTACGGGAACTGGTTATGCGTCATGATCCTTGCAAGCACAATATAATAGGCACCAAATGGATATATCGCAACAAGCAAGATGAGCATGGTCAAGTTGTCAGAAACAAACCTCGTCTCGTTGCTCAAGGGTACACTCAAGTTGAAGGGATTGACTTCGATGAAACAGTTGCTCCTGGGGCTAGACTTGAAGCCATACGCATACTGCTGGCCTATGCAAATCATCATAACATTCTTCTGTATCAAGTGGATGTGAAGAGCGCTTTTCTCAATGGCAAGATTGAAGAAGAAGTGTATGTTGCACAACCGCCTGGCTTTGAAGATCCAAAACATCCTGACATGGTGTACAAGCTTAACAAGGCACTGTATGGCCTCAAACAAGCCCCTCGGGCTTGGTATGACACACTCGAAGACTTCCTGAAGATCAAAGGCTTCAAACCTGGTTCCCTCGACCCCACTCTCTTCACGAAGACATATGATGGTGAACTGTTTGTGTGCCAAATATATGTGGATGACATTATCTTCGGCTGCACCAATCAGAAATAAAGTGAAGAGTTTGGATATATGATGCAAGAGCAATATCAGATGTCCATGATGGGTGAGCTGAAGTTCTTCCTTCGTCTTCAAATACGTCAGCAATACAACAGCATCTTCATATCTCAAGAGAAGTACCTCAAAGAATTCCTGAAGAAATTTGGGATGCAAGACTGCAAAGGCTTCACGACGCCAATGCCAGCCAAACATCATCTGGGTCTCGACGACAATGGTAAAGAGTTCGATCAAAAGGTATACCACTCCATGATTGGTTCTTTACTTTATCTATGTGCATCTAGGACAGATATTATGCTTAGTGTTTGCATGTGTGCTCGATTCCAAGCGGCACCAAAGGAATCGCATGACTTGGCTGTGAAGCGAATTCTTCGATATTTGGCTTACACCCCAACATTAGGATTATGGTATCCAAAGGGCTCAGAGTTTGATCTGGTTGGATTCTCGGATGCTGATTATGCTGGTGACAAGGTGGATCGCAAGTCTACATCAGGCACATGTCATTTTCTGGGACGATCACTTGTATGTTGGTCTTCAAAGAAGCAGAACTTTGTATCTCTCTCCACTACTGAATCTGAATACATTGCTGCTGGATCTTGCTGCGCTCAGCTTCTATGGATGAAGCAAACACTCAAAGACTATGGCATTCATCTGAAGCAAGTGCCACTCTACTGCGACAACGAAAGCGCCATCAAGATTGCCAACAACCCATTTAAGCACTCGAAGACAAAGCACATTGAAATTCGTCATCACTTTCTCAGAGATCATGTTGTGAAGGAAGATATTGATATCATACACGTCAACACTGAAGAGCAATTGGAGGATATCTTCACCAAGCCCTTGGATGAGAAGAGGTTTTGCAAGTTACGGTGTGAGCTAAATATCTTGGAATCCTCAAATGTCCTGTGATTAGGCACACATCCTAACACTTATGCATATTGATGACTTAGATGTGCAACACACGAAGTAAAGTATATCTTCAATCAATGAAGACTTACATTCTAAGTGTGAATACATTAATGTGGAATTTGACTTCGGAGCGACAGATAATTGTGCGTCGTGTCTGGGTCTAATACTTCCTATACGGTGGGTAACGCCACCACCAAATTTTTCTGTTTGAACTGTTTCACTCATGGTGTTACGTTTGGTATGTCTTCACATTTGGTTTGGCTTCAATCTCAACTTGTCTTCATGATTATCTTCACTATGTTGATTTGATTGTCTTTCTCATATATATATATATATATATATATATATATATATATATATATATATATATATATATATATATATATATATATATATATTAGTGTTCTGTCCTCTACAGCATTCACTTATAGCTATGTCTTCTTGTTGAATCTTTTGAACTAAGTGAATGTGATCGGACCCTAACCTCTCTATGCTTTCTATCTCAAACTCTATCTCTCCAAATCATATGCATTCTATTGAAACTATCGAATATCTTCTCTGCGTCCTTGTCAGCAGAAGATATAGAGTCAAACATTAAGTATGTTTTCAATGCTAAATCCTTTCACCTGAAACCCAGAGAAGTGGGAACGACCACCCGGCAATCCAGGCGTGCGTGGGAACGTGGAACAACCTCCGATATGTTGCATGATAGCCACGTGCCCTTCAGATGAGAATCGCCAGGGGCACCTGTGTAATAACACTGTGCCATCCCTGTCCCTATAAATACACGCCTCACCACAGTCATTATCCTTTCTTCCACTCTCGCACAAACCCTAGCGCCACCGCTAGCCCTCGACAACGCCGGCGACAAAGCGCTTAGCAGCCACGACCTCACCGATGCCGTCTTCACGACGGCCGCAGAAATCGTCTTCTCCGCCGTCGCTGTAGGTGTCCTCCCTCGCCAAGTTAGGGCACGGACGATCGAACTGCTCGGCCTCCTCTCCCACTCCGTCTAGCAGTTCTTTGTGTGGTAAATAAAACTTCCTTTTTACGGCCCCTTTGATCCTATAGATTCATTACTTTCTACCACAAGCAGTTTCTGTTCACACAAGTTGGATCTATTTCATACTGCATATCATAATATGCCTAGTATGTTCACTTATTCTTCACAAAGTAGTTAGGTCCCTCACTTGTACTTATTCGTGGATTCATACAAATCTGGAACCAACTCTTTATCTATGAGTGAATGTCTTCGCACGATGAGGTCAATGTCTTCTAAACTGATTTATCTTCAAAATCTTCTGAGAATGCATATGACCTCTTCCCCTTCCCTCGCACCTTAATGTTGTCACAGGTACATGTCCGTGGGAGAATCCCTTGGTTCCCATAGTCTGCATTCGTTTGTAGAATTCTTACAGCATCACATTAACTCTCCCGAAGCTAGTTCCTGTTTGTACAGAAAATGGAAGCCTTTGAAGCCGTTCAGTTTAAAGTTCATGGCTACAGAGAAATCAGCAAGGAAGGGTGGCAGACAGCGTCGAGGGGGAACATCAAGAGATCTGCGTGATGACCTCTCAGAGCTGTACAAGACAGATCCAGAAGAGGATTACAATCAGCGCAAGACACGAATCTAATGGATTCGAAGATATTGGGCAGAACAGTGGTTCAAGTACAGGTTCGTGACCCAGGAGTATACTGAGAAGAATGCCATCAAACGACCATGGGGAGACATTCTATACAGAAATCTTCAACCCAAGTCCAGAGCTGAAGCCATTGAACAAGGTTTCTATCCTTGCATGGTCTGTGGACTGCAGCCTGCGGATGCAGGCCCATCTTCATTACTATGGTGCCACGATGATAATCTGTTCAAGCACAACCTTCAGTTTGCCAGGAACTCGGCCAAAGAGAACAAGAAGTCACGAGGCTTAGACTTCAATCCAGCCCCCTCTGCTCCTCGTGCTGATGGCACACGCAAAGCTAAACCCAATATTGTTGGGCCCTTCTACAACCTGGAAGGTCTCATCACTCATATCATAGTTCAAGGGACAACCGTGGATGAGCCTGCAGATGACGCTGAATCTGATGAAGCGCCTGCACCGCCAAAGCCAAAGAAACTGAAGAAGCCTAAAGCTTCAAAGCCTGCTCCTACAGCAAAGGTCTTACAGGCGAAGCCTCTGGCCACTGCACCTCCTGAACATAGTGTGCAGTCTAAAGATTTGTCATGCATCTCCAAGCCCTCGAGAGTAAAGATACCCTTGCAGCCCACCAGCCAAGAACTGACTGCTGCTGCTATTCTGCGCAATGACGCCATTGATCTGTCCAGCGATGAAGATCTTGCAGATGACGCTCTTGAGGAACTGATTAAGAGCAAGGAAGAAGCAGAGATCTTCAATGATTTGCCTCTCTTTGATGTGGCAATCATCCATAACTTCATTGATGATTGGTTTGACATGCCCAACCTCAGCTTTGAAGATCTGCAACTTCCAATTGGCCTTAGTGTCGCCATTACTGGCGCCATTGCCTCTGAGCTAGCTCTAGCTCAGCGCATCATTGAACTGAAGCAAAAGATCGACTATGAGAAAGCTCAGTTCAAGAAGCACATGGCCAAGATCAACGTGCAAAATGTGAAAAACTTCAAGATTATGCTGCATGAGCTCAAGGAAGCCTTTCTCAAGAAGCGTGAAGAAGCTAAAGGTTCTCGTGAGCGCATGAAGAGCCTGGCTGACAAGTGTGTGCAAGCCTACAATGAGGCTGAGAAGCGCAAGGCTCTTGGAACATATTCAAAAGCTGTTAGACAAAAGCGATGATCTGTTACACGCTGAAATGACTCGATCTCAGTCCTTAATTGAAGACATGAAAAATCTTCACGTTAAGTATAAGGAACTTGAAAGTCGTCATGAAATGCTCTCTACAACTCATGAAAAGCTTTCGTATGATTATCTTCAAAGGAAGCAAGATTTTGAGAAATTGAGAGCGGCTCATGAAGATCTTCAAAAGGAAAACGAGTCACTTCGCGCCGTACAGATCAGTTCAGCTCAGGAAGGATTTGAACCACCATGTCTTAAATGCGTCGAGCGTGACAACACTACTTCTGTTGCTGGGTGTTCTACTGCTGCTACTATTGCAATATCTTCAACTGTTGATGTGGTAACTAACCCCTCTGCCGAGGATACCACTGCTATTGCTGATGAGAATGCTAGGTTGAAGACATTGCTTGAAACAGGGATGTACAAAAGTCTCAAACGGCATCAGACACTATGTGATGTCCTCAAAGGGCAGATCCTGAACCGAACCCCTAGGAAGGAGGGTGTTGGGTTCGAAAGGAAAATGAATGCTGATGGCTCTTACTGGAAACCTGAGCAGTACCCCAAAACCACATGGGTTGCTGCAAAGGAACCTTCAGCGGATCCATCCACCCTATCTGGCTTCACTTGTGCTAATCCCATTGTTATTGATGAATCCTTTGATGCAAACTATAAACTGTTTAAGAATCAGAATGGTGAAGTGTTTGCCAGGTATATTGGTAGTAACTGCAGGAATGGGCCGCCTATGAAGAAAGTCTGGGTGCCGAAAAGGTGTTTGGAGAATCTTGCTGTGAATGTCGTCATGAAACCACAAGTGAAGAAGACAAACCCCAGACCACAGGCTTCATATGGTCCAAAGGCTTCATACAGACAGAGGACTCACCTGAGTCACACTAATGCAAATGTTTTGCAGGGAAACCTTAGTCAGGCCTATGAATATGAGCGTGTTTCATCAAACCGCCATGTTCATAAGACCAAAACCTATTCTGCTTATCCTAATGAGTACTATTGTCCACCTGCAAGACTTTTTGCTAGGGCTCCAAAGCCAAAGTTCTCAGATGCTGCACTTAGACTCATTGCTTCGAAGCCACCCTTGAAGATGTGGGTGGGTAAGAAAGCTTAACTCTCTTTTGTAGGGAAAGGTCTCCAGCCGAAAACCAAAATCGTCTGAAGCCATTGCTGGGGACCTTAAACATCTTGTACGGCGCAAGATCAAATGCCCAAATGGTCTTATTATGTATCTTGTTCCTGAATCGCTTGCCACTTGCCCTATCAGTGCTAACCTCGATCTAAGCTTTCATAATCCACTTGCTCGTCAAATGTTTATGCTTCACAATTCTCTTCGTGAAGCCTATCCCCCTAACTGCACTGTAGGGTACGACACCAGCTGCTTCAGAATGGATTATTGATAGTGGGTATACTAATCACATGACTGGCAAGCGAAGCCTTCTCATGGACTCAACCTTATGTCCATCTGACAAAAGTCAAATCACATTTGCTGACACTGGTAAAAGCAAGGTATTGGGTCTAGGTAGAGTTGCAATCTCAAAGGATCAACACATGGATAAAGTCATGCTTGTTGAATCCCTTGGTTTCAACTTAATGTCTGTCTCAATGCTTTGTGATTTAAACATGATTGTGATGTTTGGAAAATATCGTTGCCTCGTTCTAATGGAATCTGACAAGTCTCTAGTGTTTGAAGGGTATCGGAAAGATGATCTGTACGTGGTAGATTTCTCAGGAGGACCACAACTTTTCGTATGTCTTCTAGCAAAAGCTTCTGAATGCAAGCTCTGGCATCGGAGGCTAGGGCATGCTGGCGTGAGGAACCTCCACAACCTTGCAAGGAAGAAGCATGTCATAGGCATCGAGGGCGTCAAGTTCAAGAAGGATCACTTATACGGTGCCTGTGAAACATGAAATATGACGAGGGCCAAGCATCCCTCGAAGACAATCATGACAACGACTCAACCCTTCGATGCTCCACATGGACCTTTTTGGTCCCACTCATTACTCAACTCCTACTACTACTGCTTGTCTCTATGGCTTTGTCATTGTTGATGATTATTCAAGATATACTTGGGTGCATATAATCCTCTACAAGACTGAAGTGCAGGATGTCTTCAGACGCTTCACCAATCGAGCCATGAACAACTATGGCGTCAAGATCAAGCACATCAGAAGCGACAATGGCACTGAATTCAAGAACACTGGTCTAGACACTTATCTTGATATTTTGGGCATTACACATGAATTCTCAGCTCCGTACACACCGCAGCAGAATGGCGTCGTGGAACGCAAGAACAGAACACTTATTGAGATGGCCCGCACGATGCTTGATGAATACAAGACTCCAAGAAAGTTCTGGCCAGAAGCCATTGATACTGCATGCCATATCATCAACCGTGTTTATCTTCACAAGCTTCTCAACAAGACATCCTATGAGCTCCTTACTGGCAAGAAGCCAAATGTCAGTTACTTCAGAGTATTTGGTGCCAGGTGCTGGATCAAGGATCCACATCACACTTCAAAATTTGCACCAAAAGCACATGAAGGTTTTATGCTTGGATATGGAAAGGATTCTCACTCCTACAGAGTCTTCAACCTTTTTCACTATAAAGTGGTTGAAACAGTGGATGTGCGGCTCGATGAGACTAACGGCTCACAAAGAGAGAACCTGCCAAACGTGCTAGATGAAGTTCCATCCAGTGAATCAATCAAACTTACGGGAACTGGAGAAATCATACCATCTGAATCTCAGCCTGAAGAGGAACTTATCATCTCCGCACCTGATCAAACTGAAGACAATGCTCAGCCTGAAGACAATCCTTCTAACGATGACAATGATCAGCAAGAGCAAAATCTTCGTCCTGTACATCCTCGTGTTGCAAATGAAGTACAGATTGTGAGAATAATTGATAGCATCAATGCACCAGGTCCACTCACTCGTTCGAGGGCAACACAGCTAGCAAATTTCTGTGGGAACTTCGCATTCGTCTCAATATCTGAACCCAAGAAAGTTGAAGAAGCCTTCATGGAACCTGAATGGATTCAAGCTATGCAAGAAGAGCTTCAACAGTTTGAGCTGAATAATGTACGGGAACTGGTTATGCGTCCTGATCCTTGTAAGCACAATATAATAGGCACCAAATGGATATATCGCAACGAGCAAGATGAGCATGGTCAAGTTGTCAGAAACAAACCTCGTCTCGTTGCTCAAGGGTACACTCAAGTTGAAGGGATTGACTTCGATGAAACAGTTGCTCCTGGGGCTAGACTTGAAGCCATACGCATACTGCTGGCCTATGCAAATCATCATAACATTCTTCTGTATCAAGTGGATGTGAAGAGCGCTTTTCTCAATTGCAAGATTGAAGAAGAAGTGTATGTTGCACAACCGTCTGGCTTTGAAGATCCAAAACATCCTGACATGGTGTACAAGCTTAACAAGGCACTGTATGGCCTCAAACAAGCCCCTCGGGCTTGGTATGACACACTCGAAGACTTCCTGAAGATCAAAGGCTTCAAACCTGGTTCCCTCGACCCCACTCTCTTCACGAAGACATATGATGGTGAACTGTTTGTGTGCCAAATATATGTGGATGACATTATCTTCGGCTGCACCAATCAGAAATAAAGTGAAGAGTTTGGATATGTGATGCAAGAGCAATATCAGATGTCCATGATGGGTGAGCTGAAGTTCTTCCTTCGTCTTCAAATACGTCAGCAATGCAACGGCATCTTCATATCTCAAGAGAAGTACCTCAAAGAATTCCTGAAGAAATTTGGGATGCAAGACTGCAAAGGCTTCACGACGCCAATGCCAGCCAAACATCATCTGGGTCTCGACGACAATGGTAAAGAGTTCGATCAAAAGGTATACCACTCCATGATTGGTCCTTTACTTTATCTATGTGCATCTAGGACAGATATTATGCTTAGTGTTTGCATGTGTGCTTGATTCCAAGCGGCACCAAAGGAATCGCATCACTTGGCTGTGAAGTGAATTCTTCGATATTTGGCTTACACCCCAACATTAGGATTATGTTATCCAAAGGGCTCAGAGTTTGATCTGGTTGGATTCTCGGATGCTGATTATGCTGGTGACAAGGTGGATCGCAAGTCTACATCAGGCACATGTCATTTTCTGGGACGATCACTTGTATGTTGGTCTTCAAAGAAGCAGAACTTTGTATCTCTCTCCACTACTGAATCTGAATACATTGCTGCTGGATCTTGCCGCGCTCAGCTTCTATGGATGAAGCAAACAGTCAAAGACTATGGCATTCATCTGAAGCAAGTGTCACTCTACTGCGACAACGAAAGCGCCATCAAGATTGCCAACAACCCAGTTCAGCACTCGAAGACAAAGCACATTGAAATTCGTCATCACTTTCTCAGAGATCATGTTGTGAAGGAAGATATTGATATCATACACGTCAACACTGAAGAGCAATTGGAAGATATCTTCACCAAGCCCTTGGATGAGAAGAGGTTTTGCAAGTTACGGTGTGAGCTAAATATCTTGGAATCCTCAAATGTCCTGTGATTAGGCACACATCCTAACACTTATGCATATTGATGACTTAGATGTGCAACACACGAAGTAAAGTATATCTTCAATCAATGAAGACTTACATTCTAAGTGTGAATACATTAATGTGGAATTTGACTTCGGAGCGACACGATAATTGTGCGCCGTGTCTGGGTCTAATACTTCCTATACGGTGGGTAACGCCACCACCAAATTTTTCTGTTTGAAGTGTTTCACTCATGGTGTTACGTTTGGTATGTCTTCACATTTGGTTTGGCTTCAATCTCAACTTGTCTTCATGATTATCTTCACTATGTTGATTTGATTGTCTTTCTCATAT
>NC_041386.1:197946009-197990716 GCF_002162155.2 Triticum dicoccoides
ATAGTGTTCTGTCCTCTACAGCATTCACTTATAGCTATGTCTTCTTGTTGAATCTTTTGAACTAAGTGAATGTGATCGGACCCTAACCTCTCTATGCTTTCTATCTCAAACTCTATCTCTCCAAATCATATGCATTCTATTGAAACTGTCGAATATCTTCTCTGCGTCCTTGTCAGCAGAAGATATAGAGTCAAACATTAAGTATGTTTTCAATACTAAATCCTTTCACCTGAAACCCAGAGAAGTGGGAACGACCACCCGGCAATCCAGGCGTGCGTGGGAACGTGGAACAACCTCTGATATGTTGCATGATAGCCACGTGCCCTTCAGATGAGAATCGCCAGGGGCACCTGTGTAATAACACTGTGCCGTCCCTGTCCCTGTAAGTACACGCCTCACCACAGTCATTATCCTTTCTTCCACTCTCGCACAAACCCTAGCGCCACCGCTAGCCCTCGACAACGCCGGCGACAAAGCACTTAGCAGCCACGACCTCACCGACGCCGTCTTCACGACGGCCGCAGACATCGTCTTCTCCGCCGTCGCTGTAGGTGTCCTCCCTCGCCAAGTTAGGGCACGGACGATCGAACTGCTCGGCCTCCTCTCCCACTCCGTCTAGCAGTTCTTTGTGTGGTAAATAAAACTTCCTTTTTACGGCCCCTTTGATCCTATAGATTCATTACTTTCTACCACAAGTAGTTTCTCTACACACAAGTTGGATCTATTTCATACTGCATATCATAATATGCCTACTATGTTCACTTATTCTTCACAAAGTAGTTAGGTCCCTCACTTGTACTTATTCGTGGATTCGTACAAATCTGGAACCAACTCTTTATCTATGAGTGAATGTCTTCGCACGATGAGGTCAATGTCTTCTAAACTGATTTATCTTCAAAATCTTCTGAGAATGCATATGACCTCTTCCCCTTCCCTCGCACCTTAATGCTGTCACAGGTACATGTCCGTGGGAGAATCCCTTGGTTCTCATAGTATGCATTCGTTTGCAGAATTCTTACAGCATCACATTAACTCTCCCGAAGCCAGTTCCTGTTTGAACAGAAAACGGAAGCCTTTGAAGCCTTTCAGTTTAAAGTTCATGGCTACAGAGAAATCAGCAAGGAAGGATGGCAGACAGCGTGAGGGGGAACATCAAGAGATCTGCCTGATGACCTCTCAGAGCTGTACAAGACAGATCTAGAAGAGGATTACAATCAGCGCAAGACACGAATCCAATGGATTCGAAGATATTGGGCAGAACAGTGGTTCAAGTACAGGTTCGTGACCCAGGAGTATGCTGAGAAGAATGCCATCAAACGACCATGGGGAGACATTCTATACAGAAATCTTCAACCCAAGTCCAGAGCTGAATCCATTGAACAGGACTTCTATCCTTGCATGGTCCGTGGACTGCAGCCTGCGGATGCAGACCCATCTTCATTACTGTGGTGCCGCGATGATAATCTGTTCAAGCACAACCTTCAGTTTGCCAGGAACTCGGCCAAAGAGAACAAGAAGTCACGAGACTTAGACTTCAATCCAGCCCCCTCTGCTCCTCGTGCTGATGGCACACGCAAAGCTGAACCCAATATTGTTGGGCCCTTCTACAACCTGGAAGGTCTCATCACTCATATATGGTTCAAGGGACAGCCGTGGATGAGCCTGCAGATGACGCTGAATCTGATGAAGCGCCTGCACAGCCAAAGCCAAAGAAACTGAAGAAGCCTAAAGCTTCAGAGCCTGCTCCTGCAGCAAAGGTCTTACAGGGGAAGCCTCTGGCCACTGCACCTCCTGAACATAGTGTCCAGTCTGAAGATTTGTCACGCATCTCCAAGCCCTCGAGAGTAAAGATGCCCTTGTAGCCCACCAGCCAAGAACTGACTGCTACTGCTATTCTGCGCAATGACGCCATTGATCTGACCAGCGATGAAGATCTTGCAGATGACGCTCTTGAGCAACTGATCAAGAGCAAGGAAGAAGCAGAGATCTTCAATGATTTGCCTCTCTTTGATGTGGCAATCATCCATAACTTCATTGATGATTGGTTTGACACGCCCAACCTCAGCTTTGAAGATCTGCAACTTCCAATTGGCCTCAGTGTCACCTTCACTGGCACCATTGCCTCTGAGCTAGCTCTAGCTCAGCGCATCGTTGAACTGAAGCAAAAGATCGACTATGAGAAAGCTCAGTTCAAGAAGCACATGGCCAAGCTCAACGTGCAAGATGTGAAAAACTTCAAGATTATGCTGCATGAGCTCAAGGAAGCCTTTCTCAAGAAGCGTGAAGAAGCTAAAGGTTCTCGTGAGCGCATGAAGAGCCTGGCTGACAAGTGTGTGCAAGCCTACAATGAGGCTGAGAAGCGCAAGGCTCTTGGAACATATTCAAAAACTGTTAGACAAAAGCGATGATCTGTTAGACACTGAAATGACTCGATCTCAGTCCTTAATTTGAAGACATAAAAAATCTTCACGTTAAGTATTAGGAACTTGATAGTCGTCATGAAATGCTCTCTACAACTCATGAAAAGCTTTCGTATGATTATCTTCAAAGGAAGCAAGATTTTGAGAAATTGAGAGCGGCTCATGAAGATCTTCAAAAGGAAAACAAGTCACTTCGCGCCGAACATATCAGTTCAGCTCAGGAAGGATTTGAACCACCATGTCTTAAATGCATCGAGCGTGACAACACTACTTCTGTTGCTGGGTGTTCTACTGCTGCTACTATTGCAATATCTTCAACTGTTGATGTGGTAACTAACCCCTCTGCTGAGGATACCACTGCTATTGCTGATGAGAATGCTAGGTTGAAGACATTGCTTGAAACAGGGATGTACAAAAGTCTCAAAGGGCATCAGACACTATGTGATGTCCTCAAAAGGCAGATCCTGAACCGAACCCCTAGGAAGGAGGGTGTTGGGTTCGAAAGGAAAATGAATGCTGATGGCTCTTACTGGAAACCTGAGCAGTACCCCAAAACCACATGGGTTGCTGCAAAGGAACCTTCAGCGGATCCATCCACCCTATCTGGCTTCACTTGTGCTAATCCCATTGTTATTGATGAATCCTTTGATGCAAACTATAAACTGTTTAAGAATCAGAATGGTGAAGTGTTTGCCAGGTATATTGGTAGTAACTGCAAGAATGGGCCGCCTATGAAGAAAGTCTGGGTGCCGAAAAGGTGTTTGGAGAATCTTGCTGTGAATGTCGTCCTGAAACCACAAGTGAAGAAGACAAACCCCAGACCACAGGCTTCATATGGTCCAATGGCTTCATACAGACAGGGACTCACCTGAGTCACACTAATGCAAATGTTTTGCAGGGAAACCTTACTCAGGCCTATGAATATGAGCGTGTTTCATCAAACCGCCATGTTCATAAGACCAAAAACTATTCTGCTTATCCTAATGAGTACTATTGTCCACCTGCAAGACTTTTTGCTAGGGCTCCAAAGCCAAAGTTCTCAGATGCTGCACTTAGACTCATTGCTTCGAAGCCACCCTTGAAGATGTGGGTGGGTAAGAAAGCTTAACTCTCTTTTGCAGGGAAAGGTCTCCAGCCGAAAACCAAAATCGTCTAAAGCCATTGCTGGGGACCTTAAACATCTTGTAGGGCGCAAGATCAAATGCCCAAATGGTCTTATTATGTATTTTGTTCCTGAATCGCTTGCCACTTGCCCTATCAGTCCTAACCTCGATCTAAGCTTTCATAATCCACTTGCTCGTCAAATGTTTATGCTTCACAATTCTCTTCGTGAAGCCTATCCCCCTAACTGCACTGTAGGGTACAACACCAGCTACTTTAGAATGGATTATTGATAGTGGGTATACTAATCACATGACTGGCAAGCGAAGCCTTCTCATGGACTCAACCTTATGTCCATCTGACAAAAGTCAAATCACATTTGCTGACACTGGTAAAAGCAAGGTATTGGGTCTAGGTAGAGTTGCAATCTCAAAGGATCAACACATGGATAAAGTCATGCTTGTTGAATCCCTTGGTTTCAACTTAATGTCTATCTCAATGTTTTGTGATTTAAACATGATTGTGATGTTTGGAAAATATCGTTGCCTTGTTCTATTAGAATCTGACAAGTCTCTAGTGTTTGAAGGGTATCGAAAAGATGATCTGTACGTGGTAGATTTCTCAGCAGGACCACAGCTTGTCGTATGTCTTCTAGCAAAAGCTTCTGAATGCACGCTCTGGCATCGGAGGCTAGGGCATGCTGGCGTGAGGAACCTCCACAACCTTGCAAGGAAGAAGCATGTCATAGGCATCGAGGGCGTCAAGTTCAAGAAGGATCACTTATGCGGTGCCTGTGAAGCAGGAAAGATGACGAGGGCCAAGCATCCCTCGAAGACAATCATGACAATGACTCAACCCTTCGAACTGCTCCACATGGACCTTTTTGGTCCCACTCATTACTCAACTCTTACTACTACTGCTTGTCTCTATGGCTTTGTCATTGTTGATGATTATTCAAGATATACTTGGGTGCATATAATCCTCTACAAGACTGAAGTGCAGGATGTCTTCAGACGCTTCACCAATCGAGCCATGAACAACTATGGCGTCAAGATCAAGCACATCAGAAGCGACAATGGCACTGAATTCAAGAACACTGGTCTAGACACTTATCTTGATACTTTGGGCATTACACATGAATTCTCAGCTCCGTACACACCGCAGCAGAATGGCGTCGTGGAACGCAAGAACAGAACACTTATTGAGATGGCCCGCACGATGCTTGATGAATACAAGACTCCAAGAAAGTTCTGGCCTGAAGCCATTGATACTGCATGCCATATCATCAACCGTGTTTATCTTCACAAGCTTCTCAACAAGACATCCTATGAGCTCCTTACTGGCAAGAAGCCAAATGTCAGTTACTTCAGAGTATTTGGTGCCAGGTGCTGGATCAAGGATCCACATCACACTTCAAAATTTGCACCAAAAGCACATGAAGGTTTTATGCTTGGATATGGAAAGGATTCGCACTCCTACATAGTCTTCAACCTTTTTCACTATAAAGTGGTTGAAACAGTGGATGTGCGGCTCGATGGGACTAACGGCTCACAAAGAGAGCACCTGCCAAACGTGCTAGATGAAGTTCCATCCAGTGAATCAATCAAACTTATGGGAACTGGAGAAATCATACCATCTGAATCTCAGCCTGAAGAGGAACTTATCATCTCCGCACCTGATCAAACTAAAGACAATGCTCAGCCTGAAGACAATCCTTCTAACGATGACAATGATCAGCAAGAGCAAAATCTTCGTCCTGTACATCCTCGTGTTGCAAATGAAGTACAGATTGTGAGAATAATTGATAGCATCAATGCACCAGGTCCACTCACTCGTTCGAGGGCAACACAGCTAGCAAATTTCTGTGGGCACTTCGCATTCGTCTCAATATCTGAACCGAAGAAAGTTGAAGAAGCCTTCATGGAACCTGAATGGATTCAAGCTATGCAAGAAGAGCTTCAACAGTTTGAGCTGAATAATGTACGGGAACTGGTTATCCTCCTGATCCTTGCAAGCACAATATAATAGGCACCAAATGGATATATCGCAACAAGCAAGATGAGCATGGTCAAGTTGTCAGAAACAAACCTCGTCTCGTTGCTCAAGGGTACACTCAAGTTGAAGGGATTGACTTCGATGAAACAGTTGCTCCTGTGGCTAGACTTGAAGCCATACGCATACTGCTGGCCTATGCAAATCATCATAACATTCTTCTGTATCAAGTGGATGTGAAGAGCGCTTTTCTCAATGGCAAGATTGAAGAAGAAGTGTATGTTGCACAACCGCCTGGCTTTGAAGATCCAAAACATCCTGACATGGTGTACAAGCTTAACAAGGCACTGTATGGCCTCAAACAAGCCCCTCGGGCTTGGTATGACACTCTCAAAGACTTCCTGAAGAGCAAAGGCTTCAAACCTGGTTCCCTCGACCCCACTCTATTCACGAAGACATATGATGGTGAACTGTTTGTGTGCCAAATATATGTGGATGACGTTATCTTCGGCTGCACCAATCAGAAATAAAGTGAAGAGTTTGGATATATGATGCAAGAGCAATATCAGATGTCCATGATGGGTGAGCTAAAGTTCTTCCTTGGTCTTCCAATACGTGAGCAATGCAATGGCATCTTCATATCTCAAGAGAAGTACCTCAAAGAATTCCTGAAGAAATTTGGGATGCAAGACTGCAAAGGCTTCATGACGCCAATGCCAGCCAAACATCATCTGGATCTCGATGACAATGGTAAAGAGTTCGATCAAAAGGTATACCACTCCATGATTGGTTCTTTACCTTATCTATGTGCATCTAGGACAGATATTATGCTTAGTGTTTGCATGTGTGCTCGATTCCAAGTGGCACCAAAGGAATCGCATCACTTGGCTTTGAAGCGAATTCTTCGATATTTGGCTTACACCCCAACATTAGGATTATGGTATCCAAAGGGCTCAGAGTTTGATCTGGTTGGATTCTCGGATGCTGATTATGCTGGTGACAAGGTGGATCGCAAGTCTACATCAGGCACATGTCATTTTCTGGGACGATCACTTGTATGTTGGTCTACAAAGAAGCAGAACTTTGTATCTCTCTCCACTACTGAATCTGAATACATTGCTGCTGGATCTTGCTGCGCTTAGCTTCTATGGATGAAGCAAACACTCAAAGACTATGGCATTCATCTGAAGCAAGTGCCACTCTACTGCGACAACGAAAGCGCCATCGAGATTGCCAACAACCCAGTTCAGCACTCAAAGACAAAGCACATTGAAATTCGTCATCACTTTCTCAGAGATCATGTTGTGAAGGAAGATATTGATATCATACACGTCAACACTGAAGAGCAATTGGAAGATATCTTCACCAAGCCCTTGGATGAGAAGAGGTTTTGCAAGTTACGGTGTGAGCTAAATATCTTGGAATCCTCAAATGTCCTGTGATTAGGCACACATCCTAACACTTATGCATATTGATGACTTAGATGTGCAACACACAAAGTAAAGTATATCTTCAATCAATGAAGACTTACATTCTAAGTGTGAATACATTAATGTGGAATTTGACTTCGGAGCGACACGATAATTGTGCGCCGTGTCTGGGTCTAATACTTCCTATACGGTGGGTAACGCCACCACCAAATTTTTCTGTTTGAAGTGTTTCACTCATGGTGTTACGTTTGGTATGTCTTCACATTTGGTTTGGCTTCAATCTCAACTTGTCTTCATGATTATCTTCACTATGTTGATTTGATTGTCTTTCTCATATGTATATATATTAGTGTTCTGTCCTCTACAGCATTCACTTATAGCTATGTCTTTTGGTTGAATCTTTTGAACTAAGTGAATGTGATTGGACCCTAACCTCTCTATGCTTTCTATCTCAAACTCTATCTCTCCAAATCATATGCATTCTATTGAAACTGTCGAATATCTTCTCTGCGTCCTTGTCAGCAGAAGATATAGAGTCAAACATTAAGTATGTTTTCAATGCTAAATCCTTTCACCTGAAACCCAGAGAAGTGGGAACGACCACCCGGCAATCCGGGCGTGCGTGGGAACGTGGAACAACCTCCGATATGTTGCATGATAGCCACGTGCCCTTCAGATGAGAATCGCCAGGGGCACCTGTGTAATAACACTGTGCCGTCCCTGTCCCTATAAATGCAAGCCTCACCACAGTCATTATCCTTTCTTCCACTCTTGCACAAACCCTAGCGCCACCGCTAGCCCTCGACAACGCCGGCGACGAAGCGCTTAGCAGCCGCGACCTCACCGACGCCGTCTTCAGGCCGGCCGCAGACATCGTCTTCTCCGCCGTCGCTGTAGGTGTCCTCCCTCGCCAAGTTAGGGCACGGACGATCGAACTGCTCGGCCTCCTCTCCCACTCCGTCTAGCAGTTCTTTGTGTGGTAAATAAAACTTCCTTTTTACGGCCCCTTTGATCCTATAGATTCATTACTTTCTACCACAAGCAGTTTCTGTTCACACAAGTTGGATCTATTTCATACTGCATATCATAATATGCCTAGTATGTTCACTTATTCTTCACAAAGTAGTTAGGTCCCTCACTTGTACTTATTCGTGGATTCGTACAAATCTGGAACCAACTCTTTATCTATGAGTGAATGTCTTCACACGATGAGGTCAATGTCTTCTAAACCGATTTATCTTCAAAATCTTCTGAGAATGCATATGACCTCTTCCCCTTCCCTCGCACCTTAATGCTGTCACAGGTAAATGTCCGTGGGAGAATCCCTTGGTTCTCATAGTCTGCATTCGTTTGCAGAATTCTTACAGCATCACATTAACTCTCCCGAAGCCAGTTCCTGTTTGTACAGAAAACGGAAGCCTTTGAAGCCTTTCAGTTTAAAGTTCATGGATACAGAGAAATCAGCAAGGAAGGGTGGCAGACAGCGTCGAGGGGGAACATCAAGAGATCTGCCTGATGACCTCTCAGAGCTGTACAAGACAGATCCGGAAGAGGATTACAATCAGCGCAAGACACGAATCTAATGGATTCGAAGATATTGGGCAGAACAGTGGTTCAAGTACAGGTTCGTGACCCAGGAGTATGCTGAGAAGAATGCCATCAAACGACCATGGGGAGACATTCTATATAGAAATATTCAACCCAAGTCCAGAGCTGAAGCCATTGAACAAGGTTTCTATCCTTGCATGGTCTGTGGACTGCAGCCTGCGGATGCAGGCCCATCTTCATTACTGTGGTGCCGCGATGATAATCTGTTCAAGCACAACCTTCAGTTTGCCAGGAACTCGGCCAAAGAGAACAAGAAGTCACGAGGCTTAGACTTCAATCCAGCCCCCTCTGCTCCTCGTGCTGATGGCACACGCAAAGCTAAACCCAATATTGTTGGGCCCTTCTACAACCTGGAAGGTCTCATCACTCATATCATGGTTCAAGGGACAGCCGTGGATGAGCCTGCAGATGACGCTGAATCTGATGAAGCGCCTGCACCGCCAAAGCCAAAGAAACTGAAGAAGCCTAAAGCTTCAAAGCCTGCTCCTACAGCAAAGGTCTTACAGGCGAAGCCTATGGCCACTGCACCTCCTGAACACAGTGTGCAGTCTGAAGATTTGTCATGCATCTCCAAGCCCTCGAGAGTAAAGATGCCCTTGCAGCCCACCAGCCATGAACTGACTGCTGCTGCTATTCTGCGCAATGATGCCATTGATCTGTCCAGCGATGAAGATCTTGCAGATGACGCTCTTGAGCAACTGATTAAGAGCAAGGAAGAAGCAGAGATCTTCAATGATTTGCCTCTCTTTGATGTGGCAATCATCCATAACTTCATTGATGATTGGTTTGACATGCCCAACCTCAGCTTTGAAGATCTGCAACTTCCAATTGGCCTTAGTGTCGCCTTTACTGGCGCCATTGCCTCTGAGCTAGCTCTAGCTGAGCGCATCATTGAACTGAAGCAAAAGATCGACTATGAGAAAGCTCAGTTCAAGAAGCACATGGCCAAGCTCAACGTGCAAAATGTGAAAAACTTCAAGATTATGCTGCATGAGCTCAAGGAAGCCTTTCTCAAGAAGCGTGAACAAGCTAAAGCTTCTCGTGAGCGCATGAAGAGCCTGGCTGACAAGTGTGTGCAAGCCTACAATGAGGCTGAGAAGCGCAAGGCTCTTGGAACATATTCAAAAACTGTTAGACAAAAGCGATGATCTGTTAGACGCTGAAATGACTCGATCTTAGTCCTTAATTGAAGACATAAAAAAATCTTCACGTTAAGTATGAGGAACTTGAAAGTCGTCATGAAATGCTCTCTACAACTCATGAAAAGCTTTCGTATGATTATCTTCAAAGGAAGCAAGATTTTGAGAAATTGAGAGCGGCTCATGAAGATCTTCAAAAGGAAAACGAGTCACTTCGCGCCGAACAGATCATTTTAGCTCAGGAAGGATTTGAACCACCATGTCTTAAATGCATCGAGCGTGACAACACTACTTCTGTTGCTGGGTGTTCTACTGCTGCTACTATTGCAATATCTTCAACTGTTGATGTGGTAACTAACCCCTTTGCTGAGGATACCACTGCTATTGCCGATGAGAATGCTAGGTTGAAGACATTGCTTGAAACAAGGATGTACAAAAGTCTCAAAGGGCATCAGACACTATGTGATGTCCTCAAAAGGCAGATCCTGAACCGAACCCCTAGGAAGGAGGGTGTTGGGTTCGAAAGGAAAATGAATGCTGATGGCTCTTACTGGAAACCTGAGGAGTACCCCAAAACCACATGGGTTGTTGCAAAGGAACCTTCAGCGGATCCATCCACCCTATCTGGCTTCACTTGTGCTAATCCCATTGATATTGATGAATCCTTTAATGCAAACTATAAACTATTTAAGAATCAAAATGGTGAACTGTTTGCCAGGTATATTGGTAGTAACTGCAGGAATGGGCCGCCTATGAAGAAAGTCTGGGTGCCTAAAAGGTGTTTGGAGAATCTTGCTGTGAATGTCGTCATGAAACCACAAGTGAAGAAGACAAACCCCAGACCACAGGCTTCATATGGTCCAAATTCTTCATACAGACAGAGGACTCACCTGAGTCACACTAATGCAAATGTTTTGCAGGGAAACCTTAGTCAGGCCTATGAATATGAGCGTTTTTCATCAAACCGCCATGTTCATAAGACCAAAAACTATTCTTCTTATCCTAATGAGTACTATTGTCCACCTGCAAGACTTTTTGCTGGGGCTCCAAAGCCAAAGTTCTCAGATGCTGCACTTAGACTCATTGCTTCGAAGCCACCCTTGAAGATGTGGGTGGGTAAGAAAGCTTAACTCTCTTTTGCAGGGAAAGGTCTCCAGCCGAAAACCAAAATCGTATGAAGCCATTGCTGGGGACCTTAAACATCTTGTAGGGCGCAAGATCAAATGCCCAAATGGTCTTATTATATATTTTGTTCCTGAATCGCTTGCCACTTGCCCTATCAGTCCCAACCTGAATATAAGCTTTCATAATCCACTTGCTTGTCAAATGTTTATGCTTCACAATTCTCTTCGTGAAGCCTATCCCCCTAACTGCACTATAGGGTACGACACCAGCTGCTTCAGAATGGATTATTGATAGTGGGTATACTAATCACATGACTGGCAAGCGAAGCCTTCTCATGGACTCAACCTTACGTCCATCTGACAAAAGTCAAATCACATTTGCTGACACTGGTAAAAGCAAGGTATTGGGTCTAGGTAGAGTTGCAATCTCAAAGGATCAACACATGGATAAAGTCATGCTTGTTGAATCCCTTGGTTTCAACTTAATGTCTGTCTCAATGCTTTGTGATCTAAACATGATTGTGATGTTTGGAAAATATCGTTGCCTTGTTCTAATGGAATCTGACAAGTCTCTAGTGTTTGAAGGGTATCGGAAAGATGATTTGTACATGGTAGATTTCTCAGCAGGACGACAACTTGTCGTATGTCTTCTAGCAAAAGCTTCTGAATGCTGGCTCTGGCATCGGAGGCTAGGGCATGCTGGCATGAGGAACCTCCACAATCTTGCAAGGAAGAAGCATGTCATAGGCATCGAGGGCGTCAAGTTCAAGAAGGATCACTTATGCGGTGCCTGTGAAGCAGGAAAGATGACGAGGGCCAAGCATCCCTCGAAGATAATCGTGACAACGACTCAACCCTCCGAACTGCTCCACATGGACCTTTTTGCTCCCACTCATTACTCAACTCTTACTACTACTGCTTGTCTCTATGGCTTTGTCATTGTTGATGATTATTCAAGATATACTTGGGTGCATATAATCCTCTACAAGACTGAAGTGCAGGATGTCTTCAGATGCTTCACCAATCGAGCCATGAACAACTATGGCGTCAAGAGCAAGCACATCAGAAGCGACAATGGCACTGAATTCAAGAACACTGGTCTAGACACTTATCTTGATACTTTGGGCATTACACATGAATTCTCAGCTCCGTACACACCGCAGCAGAATGGCGTCGTGGAACGCAAGAACAAAACACTTATTGAGATGGCCCGCACGATGCTTGATGAATACAAGACTCCAAGAAAGTTCTGGCCTGAAGCCATTGATACTGCATGCCATAACATCAACCGTGTTTATCTTCACAAGCTTCTCAACAAGACATCCTATGAGCTCCTTACTGGCAAGAAGCCAAATGTCAGTTACTTCAGAGTATTTGGTGCCAGGTGCTGGATCAAGGATCCACACCACACTTCAAAATTTTCACCAAAAGCACATGAAGGTTTTATGCTTGGATATGGAAAGGATTCGCACTCCTACAGAGTCTTCAACCTTTTTCACTATAAAGTGGTTGAAACAGTGGATGTGCGGTTCGATGAGACTAACGGCTCACAAAGAGAGCACCTGCCAAACGTGCTAGATGAAGTTCCATCCAGTGAATCAATCAAACTTATGGGAACTGGAGAAATCATACCATCTGAATCTCAGCCTGAAGAGGAACTTATCATCTCCGCACCTGATCAAACTGAAGACAATGCTCAGCCTGAAGACAATCCTTCTAATGATGACAATGATCAGCAAGAGCAAAATCTTCGTCCTGTACATCCTCGTGTTGCAAATGAAGTACAGATTGTGAGAATAATTGATAGCATCAATGCACCAGGTCCACTCACTCGTTCGAGGGCAACACAGCTAGCAAATTTCTGTGGGCACTTCGCATTCGTATCAATATATGAACCCAAGAAAGTTGAAGAAGCCTTCATGGAACCTAAATGGATTCAAGCTATGCAAGAAGAGCTTCAACAGTTTGAGCTGAATAATGTATGGGAACTGGTTAAGCGTCCTGATCCTCGCAAGCACAATATAATAGGCACCAAATGGATATATCGCAACAAGCAAGATGAGCATGGTCAAGTTGTCAGAAACAAACCTCGTCTCGTTGCTCAAGGGTACACTCAAGTTGAAGGGATTGACTTCGATGAAACATTTTCTCCTGTGGCTAGACTTGAAGTCATACGCATACTGCTGGCCTATGCAAATCATCATAACATTCTTCTATGTCAAATGGATGTGAAGAGCACTTTTCTCAATGGCAAGATTCAAGAAGAAGTGTATGTTGCACAACCGCCTGGCTTTGAAGATCCAAAACATCCTGACATGGTGTACAAGCTCAACAAGGCACTGTATGGCATCAAACAAGCCCCTCGGGCTTGGTATGACACACTCAAAGACTTCCTGAAGAGCAAAGGCTTCAAACCTGGTTCCCTCGACCCCACTCTCTTCACGAAGACATATGATGGTGAACTGTTTGTGTGCCAAATATATGTGGATGACATTATCTTCGGCTGCACCAATCAGAAATACAGTGAAGAGTTTGGATATATGATGCAAGAGCAATATCAGATGTCCATGATGGGTGAGCTGAAGTTCTTCCTTGGTCTTCAAATACGTCAGCAACGCAAGGGCATCTTCATATCTCAAGAGAAGTACCTCAAAGATTTCCTGAAGAAATTTGGGATGCAAGACTGCAAAGGCTTCACGACGCCAATGCCAGCCAAACATCATCTGGGTCCCGACGACAATGGTAAAGAGTTCGATCAGAAGGTATACCACTCCATGATTGGTTCTTTACTTTATCTATGTGCATCTAGGACAGATATTATGCTTAGTATTTGCATGTGTGCTCGATTCCAAGCGGCACCAAAGGAATCGCATCACTTGGCTGTGAAGCGAATTCTTCGATATTTGGCTTACACCCCAACATTAGGATTATGGTATCCAAAGGGCTCAGAGTTTGATCTGGTTGGATTCTCGGATGCTGATTATGCTGGTGACAAGGTGGATCGCAAGTCTACATCAGGCACATGTCATTTTCTGGGACGATCACTCGTATGTTGGTCTTCAAAGAAGCAGAACTGTGTATCTCTCTCCACTGCTGAATCTGAATACATTGCTGCTGGATCTTGCCGCGCTCAGCTTCTACGGATGAAGCAAACACTCAAAGACTATGACATTCATCTGAAGCAAGTGCCACTCTACTGCGACAACGAAAGCGCCATCAAGATTGCCAACAACCCAGTTCAGCACTCGAAGACAAAGCACATTGAAATTCGTCATCACTTTCTCAGAGATCATGTTGTGAAGGAAGATATTGATATCATACACGTCAACACTGAAGAGCAATTGGAAGATATCTTCACCAAGCCCTTGGATGAGAAGAGGTTTTGCAATTACGGTGTGAGCTAAATATCTTGGAATCCTCAAATGTCCTGTGATCAGGCACACATCCTAACACTTATGCATATTGATGACTTAGATGTGCAACACATGAAGTAAAGTATATCTTCAATCAATGAAGACTTACATTCTAAGTGTGAATACATTAATGTGGAATTTGACTTCGGAGCGAGACGATAATTGTGCGCCGTGTCTGGGTCTAATACTTCCTATACGGTGGGTAACGCCACCACCAAAATTTTCTGTTTGAAGTGTTTCACTCATGGTGTTATGTTTGGTATGTCTTCACATTTGGTCTGGCTTCAATATCAACTTGTGTTCATGATTATCTTCACTATGTTGATTTGATTGTCTTTCTCATATATATATATATATTAGTGTTCTGTCCTCTACAGCATTCACTTATAGCTATGTCTTCTTGTTGAATCTTTTAAACTAAGTGAATGTGATCGGACCCTAACCTCTCTATGCTTTCTATCTCAAACTCTATCTCTCCAAATCATATGCATTCTATTGAAACTGTCGAATATCTTCTCTGCGTCCTTGTCAGCAGAAGATATAGAGACAAACATTAAGTATGTTTTCAATGCTAAATCCTTTCACCTGAAACCCAGAGAAGTGGGAACGACCACCTGGAAATCCAGGCGTGCGTGGGAACATGGAACAACCTCTGATATGTTGCATGATAGCCACGTGCTCTTCAGATGTGAATAGCCAGGGGCACCTGTGTAATAACACTGTGCCGTCCCTGTCCCTATAAATACACGCCTCACCACAGTCATTATCCTTTCTTCCACTCTCGCACAAACCCTAGCGCCACCGCTAGCCCTCGACAACGCCGGCGATGAAGCGCTTAGCAGCTGCGACCTCACCGACACCGTCTTCACGCCGGCCACAGACATCGTCTTCTCCGCCGTCGCCGTAGGTGTCCTCCCACGCCAAGTTAGGGCACGGATGATCGAACTGCTCGGCCTCCTCTCCCACTCCGTCTAGCAGTTCTTTGTGTGGTAAATAAAACTTCCTTTTTACGGCCCCTTTGATCCTATAGATTTATTACTTTCTACCACAAGCAGTTTCTGTTCACACAAGTTGGATCTATTTCATACTGCATATCATAATATGCCTAGTATGTTCACTTATGCTTCACAAAGTAGTTAGATTCCTCACTTGTACTTATTCGTGGATTCGTACAAATCTGGAACCAACTCTTTATCTATGAGTGAATGTCTTCGCACGATGAGGTCAATGTCTTCTAAACTGATTTATCTTCAAAATCTTCTGAGAATGCATATGACCTCTTCCCCTTCCCTCGCACCTTAATGCTGTCACAGGTACATGTCCATGGGAGAATCCCTTGGTTCTCATAGTCTGCATTCGTTTGCAGAATTCTTACAGCATCACATTAACTCTCGCGAAGCCAGTTCCTGTTTGAACAAAAAACGGAAGCCTTTGAAGCCTTTCAGTTTAAAGTTCATGGCTACAGAGAAATCAGCAAGGAAGGGTGGCAGACAGCATGAGGGGGAACATCAAGAGATCTGCCTGATGACCTCTCAGAGTTGTACAAGACAGATCTAGAAGAGGATTACAATCAGCGCAAGACACGAATCCAATGGATTCGAAGATATTGGGCAGAACAGTGGTTCAAGTACAGGTTCGTGACCCAGGAGTATGCTGAGAAGAATGCCATCAAACGACCATGGGGAGACATTCTATACAGAAATCTTCAACCCAAGTCCAGAGCTGAATCGATTGAACAAGGCTTCTATCCTTGCATGGTCCGTGGACTGCAGCCTGCGGATGCAGACCCATCTTCATTACTGTGGTGCCGCGATGATAATCTGTTCAAGCACAACCTTCAGTTTGCCAGGAACTCGGCCAAAGAGAACCAGAAGTCACGAGGCTTAGACTTCAATCCAGCCCCCTCTGCTCCTCGTGCTGATGGCACACGCAAAGCTGAACCCAATATTGTTGGGCCCTTCTACAACCTGGAAGGTCTCATCACTCATATATGGTTCAAGGGACAGCCGTGGATGAGCCTGCAGATGACGCTGAATCTGATGAAGCGCCTACACCGCCAAAGCCAAAGAAACTGAAGAAGCCTAAAGCTTCAGAGCCTGCTCCTGCAGCAAAGGTCTTACAGGCGAAGCCTCTGGCCACTGCACCTCCTGAACACAGTGTGCATTCTGAAGATTTGTCACGCATCTCCAAGCCCTCGAGAGTAAAGATGCCCTTGTAGCCCACCAGCCAAGAACTGACTGCTGCTGCTATTCTGCGCAATGACGCCATTGATCTGACCAGCGATGAAGATCTTGCAGATGACGCTCTTGAGCAACTAATCAAGAGCAAGGAAGAAGCAGAGATCTTCAATGATTTGCCTCTCTTTGATGTGGCAATCATCCATAACTTCATTGATGATTGGTTTGACACGCCCAACCTCAGCTTTGAAGATCTGCAACTTCCAATTGGCCTCAGTGTCACCTTCACTGGCGCCATTGCCTCTGAGCTAGCTTTAGCTCAGTGCATCGTTGAACTGAAGCAAAAGATCGACTATGAGAAAGCTCAGTTCAAGAAGCACATGGCCAAGCTCAACGTGCAAGATGTGAAAAACTTCAAGATTATGCTGCATGAGCTCAAGGAAGCCTTTCTCAAGAAGCGTGAAGAAGCTAAAGGTTCTCGTGAGCGCATGAAGAGCCTGGCTGACAAGTGTGTGCAAGCCTACAATGAGGCTGAGAAGCGCAAGGCTCTTGGAACATATTCAAAAACTGTTAGACAAAAGCGATGATCTGTTAGACGCTGAAATGACTCGATCTCTGTCCTTAATTGAAGACATAAAAAATCTTCACGTTAAGTATTAGGAACTTGAAAGTCGTCATGAAATGCTCTCTACAACTCATGAAAAGCTTTCATATGATTATCTTCAAAGGAAGCAAGATTTTGAGAAATTGAGAGCGGCTCATGAAGATCTTCAAAAGGAAAACAAGTCACTTCGCCCCGAACATATCAGTTCAGCTCAGGAAGGATTTGAACCACCATGTCTTAAATGCATCGAGCGTGACAACACTACTTCTGTTGCTGGGTGTTCCACTGCTGCTACTATTGCAATATCTTCAACTGTTGATGTGGTAACTAACCCCTCTGCTGAGGATACCACTGCTATTGCTGATGAGAATGCTAGGTTGAAGACATTGCTTGAAACAGGGATGTACAAAAGTCTCAAAGGGCATCAGACACTATGTGATGTCCTCAAAAGGCAGATCCTGAACCGACCCCCTAGGAAGGAGGGTGTTGGGTTCGAAAGGAAAATGAATGCTGATGGCTCTTACTGGAAACCTGAGCAGTACCCCAAAACCACATGGGTTGCTGCAAAGGAACCTTCAGCGGATCCATCCACCCTATCTGGCTTCACTTGTGCTAATCCCATTGTTATTGATGAATCCTTTGATGCAAACTATAAACTGTTTAAGAATCAGAATGGTGAAGTGTTTGCCAGGTATATTGGTAGTAACTGCAGGAATGGGCCGCCTATGAAGAAAGTCTGGGTGCCGAAAAGGTGTTTGGAGAATCTTGCTGTGAATGTCGTCATGAAACCACAAGTGAAGAATACAAACCCCAGACCACAGGCTTCATATGGTCCAAAGGCTTCATACAGACAGAGGACTCACCTGAGTCACACTAATGCAAATGTTTTGCAGGGAAATCTTACTCAGGCCTATGAATACGAGCGTGTTTCATCAAACCGCCATGTTCATAAGACCAAAAACTATTCTGCTTATCCTAATTAGTACTATTGTCCACCTGTAAGACTTTTTGCTAGAGCTCCAAAGCCAAAGTTCTCAGATGCTGCACTTAGACTCATTGCTTCGAAGCCACCCTTGCAGATGTGGGTGGGTAAGAAAGCTTAACTCTCTTTTGCAGGGAAAGGTCTCCAGCCGAAAACCAAAATCGTCTGAAGCCATTGCTGGGGACCTTAAACATCTTGTAGGGCGCAAGATCAAATGCCCAAATGGTCTTATTATGTATTTTGTTCCTGAATCGCTTGCCACTTGCCCTATCAGTCCTAACCTCGATCTAAGCTTTCATAATCCACTTGCTTGTCAAATGTTTATGCTTCACAATTCTCTTCGTGAAGCCTATCCCCCTAACTGCACTATAGGGTACGACACCAGCTACTTCAAAATGGATTATTGATAGTGGGTATACTAATCACATGACTGGCAAGCGAAGCCTTCTCATGGACTCAACCTTACGTCCATCTGACAAAAGTCAAATCACATTTGCTGACACTGGTAAAAGCAAGGTATTGGGTCTAGGTAGAGTTGCAATCTAAAAGGATCAACACATGGATAAAGTCATATTTGTTGAATCCCTTGGTTTCAACTTAATGTCTGTCTCAATGCTTTGTGATTTAAACATGATTGTGATGTTTGGAAAATATCGTTGCCTTGTTCTAATGGAATCTGACAAGTCTCTAGTGTTTGAAGGGTATCAAAAAGATGATTTGTACGTGGTAGATTTCTCAGCAGGACCACAACTTGTCGTATGCCTTCTAGCAAAAGCTTCTGAATGCTGGCTCTGGCATCGGAGGCTAGGGCATGCTGGCATGAGGAACCTCCACAACCTTGCAAGGAAGAAGCATGTCATAGGCATCGAGGGCGTCAAGTTCAAGAAGGATCACTTATGCGGTGCCTGTGAAGCAGGAAAGATGACGAGGGCCAAGCATCCCTCGAAGACAATCATGACAACGACTCAACCCTTCGAACTGCTCCACATGGACCTTTTTGGTCCCACTGATTACTCAACTCTTACTACTACTGCTTGTCTCTATGGCTTTGTCATTGTTGATGATTATTCAAGATATACTTGGGTGCATATAATCCTCTACAAGACTAAAGTGCAGGATGTCTTCAGACGCTTCACCAATCGAGCCATGAACAACTATGTCATCAAGATCAAGCACATCAGAAGCGACAATGGCACTGAATTCAAGAACACTGGTCTAGACACTTATCTTGATACTTTGGGCATTACACATGAATTCTCAGCTCCGTACACACCGCAGCAGAATGGCGTCATGGAACGCAAGAACAGAACACTTATTGAGATGGCCCGCACGATGCTTGATGAATACAAGACTCCAAGAAAGTTCTGGCCTGAAGCCATTGATACTCCATGCCATATCATCAACCGTGTTTATCTTCACAAGCTTCTCAACAAGACATCCTATGAGCTCCATACTGGCAAGAAGCCAAATGTCAGTTACTTCAGAGTATTTGGTGCCAGGTGCTGGATCAAGGATCCACATCACACTTCAAAATTTGCTCCGAAAGCACATTAAGGTTTTATGCTTGGATATGGAAAGGATTCGCACTCCTACAGAGTCTTCAACCTTTTTCACTATAAAGTGGTTGAAACAGTGGATGTGCGGCTCGATGAGACTAACGGCTCACAAAGAGAGCACCTGCCAAACATGCTAGATGAAGTTCCATCCAGTGAATCAATCAAACTTATGGGAACTGGAGAAATCATACCATCTGAATCTCAGCCTGAAGAGGAACTTATCATCTCTGCACCTGATCAAACTAAAGACAATGCTCAGCCTGAAGACAATCCTTCTAACCATGACAATGATCAGCAAGAGCAAAATCTTCGTCCTGTACATCCTCGTGTTGCAAATGAAGTACAGATTGTGAGAATAATTGATAGCATCAATGCACCAGGTCCACTCACTCGTTCGAGGGCAACACAGCTAGCAAATTTCTGTGGGCACTTCGCATTCGTCTCAATATCTGAACCCAAGAAAGTTGAAGAAGCCTTCATGGAACCTGAATGGATTCAAGCTATGCAAGAAGAGCTTCAACAGTTTGAGCTGAATAATGTATGGGAACTGGTTATGCGTCCTGATCCTTGCAAGCACAATATAATAGGCACCAAATGGATATATCGCAACAAGCAAGATGAGCGTGGTCAAGTTGTCAGAAACAAACCTCGTCTCGTTGCTCAAGGGTACACTCAAGTTGAAGGGATTGACTTCGATGAAACAGTTGCTCCTGTGGCTAGACTTGAAGCCATACGCATACTGCTGGCCTATGCAAATCATCATAACATTCTTCTGTATCAAATGGATGTGAAGAGCGCTTTTCTCAATGGCAAGATTGAAGAAGAAGTGTATGTTGCACAACCGCCTGGCTTTGAAGATCCAAAACATCCTGACATGGTGTACAAGCTCAACAAGGCACTGTATGGCCTCAAACAAGCCCCTCAGGCTTGGTATGACACACTCAAAGACTTCCTGAAGATCAAAGGCTTCAAACCTGGTTTCCTCGACCCCACTCTCTTCACGAAGACATATGATGGTGAACTGTTTGTGTGCCAAATATATGTGGATGACATTATCTTCGGCTGCACCAATCAGAAATACAGTGAAGAGTTTGGATATATGATGCAAGAGCAATATCAGATGTCCATGATGGGTGAGCTGAAGTTCTTCCTTGGTCTTCAAATACGTCAGCAACGCAACGGCATCTTCATATCTCAAGAGAAGTACCTCAAAGATTTCCTGAAGAAATTTGGGATGCAAGACTGCAAAGGCTTCACGACGCCAATGCCAGCCAAACATCATCTGGGTCCCGACGACAATGGTAAAGAGTTTGATCAAAAGGTATACCACTCCATGATTGGTTCTTTACTTTATCTATGTGCATCTAGGATAGATATTATGTTTAGTGTTTGCATGTGTGCTCGATTCCAAGCGGCACCAAAGGAATCGCATCACTTGGCTGTGAAGCGAATTCTTCGATATTTGGCTTACACCCCAACATTAGGATTATGGTATCCAAAGGGCTCAGAGTTTGATCTGGTTGGATTCTCGGATGCTGATTATGCTGGTGACAAGGTGGATCGCAAGTCTACATCAGGCACATGTCATTTTCTCGGACGATCACTTGTATGTTGGTCTTCAAAGAAGCAGAACTGTGTATCTCTCTCCACTGCTGAATCTGAATACATTGCTGCTGGATCTTGCCGCGCTCAGCTTCTACGGATGAAGCAAACACTCAAAGACTATGACATTCATCTGAAGCAAGTGCCACTCTACTGCGACAACGAAAGCGCCATCAAGATTGCCAACAACCCAGTTCAGCACTCGAAGACAAAGCACATTGAAATTCGTCATCACTTTCTCAGAGATCATGTTGTGAAGGAAGATATTGATATCATACACGTCAACACTGAAGAGCAATTGGAAGATATCTTCACCAAGCCCTTGGATGAGAAGAGGTTTTGCAAGTTACGGTGTGAGCTAAATATCTTGGAATCCTCAAATGTCCTGTGATCAGGCACACATCCTAACACTTATGCATATTGATGACTTAGATGTGCAACACATGAAGTAAAGTATATCTTCAATCAATGAAGACTTACATTCTAAGTGTGAATACATTAATGTGGAATTTGACTTCGGAGCGACACGATAATTGTGCGTCGTGTCTGGGTCTAATACTTCCTATACGGTGGGTAACGCCACCACCAAATTTTTCTGTTTGAAGTGTTTCACTCATGGTGTTACGTTTGGTATGTCTTCACATTTGGTTTGGCTTCAATCTCAACTTGTCTTCATGATTATCTTCACTATGTTGATTTGATTGTCTTTCTCATATATATATATTAGTGTTCTGTCCTCTACAACATTCACTTATAGCTATGTCTTCTTGTTGAATCTTTTAAACTAAGTGAATGTGATCGGACCCTAACCTCTCTATGCTTTCTATCTCAAACTCTATCTCTCCAAATCATATGCATTCTATTGAAACTGTCGAATATCTTCTCTGCGTCCTTGTCAGCAGAAGATATAGAGACAAACATTAAGTATGTTTTCAATGCTAAATCCTTTCACCTGAAACCCAGAGAAGTGGGAACGACCACCTGGCAATCCAAGCGTGCGTGGGAACGTGGAACAACCTCTGATATGTTGCATGATAGCCACGTGCCCTTTAGATGTGAATAGCCAGGGGCACCTATGTAATAACACTGTGCCGTCCCTGTCCCTATAAATACACGCCTCACCACAGTCATTATCCTTTCTTCCACTCTCGCACAAACCCTAGCTCCACCGCTAGCCCTCGACAACACCGGCGACGAAGCGCTTAGCAGCCACGACCTCACCGACGCCGTCTTCACGCCGGCCGCAGACATCGTCTTCTCCGCCGTCGCCGTAGGTGTCCTCCCTCGCCAAGTTAGGGCACGGACGATCGAACTGCTCGGCCTCCTCTCCCACTCCGTCTAGCAGTTCTTTGTGTGGTAAATAAAACTTCCTTTTTACGGCCCCTTTGATCCTATAGATTCATTACTTTCCACCACAAGCAGTTTTTGTTCACACAAGTTGGATCTATTTCATACTGCATATCATAATATGCCTAGTATGTTCACTTATGCTTCACAAAGTAGTTAGATTCCTCACTTGTACTTATTCGTGGATTCGTACAAATCTGGAACCAACTCTTTATCTATGAGTAAATGTCTTCGCACGATGAGGTCAATGTCTTCTAAACTGATTTATCTTCAAAATCTTCTGAGAATGCATATGACCTCTTCCCCTTCCCTCGCACCTTAATGCTGTCACAGGTACATGTCCGTGGGAGAATCCCTTGGTTCTCATAGTCTGCATTCGTTTGCAGAATTCTTACAACATCACATTAACTCTCCCGAAGCCAGTTCCTGTTTGAACAGAAAACGGAAGCCTTTGAAGCCTTTCAGTTTAAAGTTCATGGCTACAGAGAAGTCAGCAAGGAAGGTTGGCAGACAGCGTGAGGGGGAACATCAAGAGATCTGCCTGATGACCTCTCAGAGCTGTACAAGACAGATCTAGAAGAGGATTACAATCAGCGCAAGACACGAATCCAATGGATTAGAAGATATTGGGGCAGAACAGTGGTTCAAGTACAGGTTCGTGACCCAGGAGTATGCTGAAAAGAATGCCATCAAACGACCATGGGGAGACATTCTATACAGAAATCTTCAACCCAAGTCCAGAGCTGAAGCCATTGAACAAGGCTTCTATGCTTGCATGGTCCGTGGACTGCAGCCTGCGGATGCAGACCCATCTTCATTACTGTGGTGCCGCGATGATAATCTGTTCAAGCGCAACCTTCAGTTTGCCAGGAACTCGGCCAAAGAGAACAAGAAGTCACGAGGCTTAGACTTCAATCCAGCCCCCTCTGCTCCTCGTGCTGATGGCACACGCAAAGTTGAACCCAATATTGTCGGGCCCTTCTACAACCTGGAAGGTCTCATCACTCATATCATGGTTCAAGGGACAGCCGTGGATGAGCCTGCAGATGACGCTGAATCTGATGAAGTGCCTGCACCGCCAAAGCCAAAGAAACTGAAGAAGCCTAAAGCTTCAGAGCCTGCTCCTGTAGCAAAGGTCTTACAGGCGAAGCCTCTGGCCACTGCACCTCCTGAACACAGTGTGCAGTCTGAAGATTTGTCACGCATCTCCAAGCCCTCGAGAGTAAAGATGCCCTTGTAGCCCACCAGCCAAGAACTGACTGCTGCTGCTATTCTGCGCAATGACGCCATTGATCTGACCAGCGATGAAGATCTTGCAGATGACGCTCTTGAGCAACTGATCAAGAGCAAGGAAGAAGCAGAGATCTTCAATGATTTGCCTCTCTTTGATGTGGCAATCATCCATAACTTCATTGATGATTGGTTTAACATGCCCAACCTCAGCTTTGAAGATCTGCAACTTCCAATTGGCCTCAGTGTCGCCTTCACTAGCGCCATTGCCTCTGAGCTAGCTCTAGCTCAGCGCATTGTTGAACTGAAGCAAAAGATCGACTATGAGAAAGCTCAGTTCAAGAAGCACATGGCCAAGCTCAGCGTGCAAGATGTGAAAAACTTCAAGATTATGCTGCATGAGCTCAAGGAAGCCTTTCTCAAGAAGCGTGAAGAAGCTAAAGGTTCTCGTGAGCGCATGAAGAGCCTGGCTGACAAGTGTGTGCAAGCCTACAGTGAGGCTGAGAAGCGCAAGGCTCTTGGAACATATTCAAAAACTGTTAGACAAAAGCAATGATCTGTTAGACGCTGAAATGACTCGATCTCAGCCCTTAATTGAAGACATAAAAAATCTTCATGTTAAGTATTAGGAACTTGAAAGTCGTCATGAAATGCTCTCTACAACTCATGAAAAGCTTTCGTATGATTATCTTCAAAGGAAGCAAGATTTTGAGAAATTGAGAGCGGCTCATGAAGATCTTCAAAAGGAAAACAAGTCACTTCGCGCCGAACATATCAGTTCAGCTCAGGAAGGATTTGAACCACCATGTCTTAAATGCATCGAGCGTGACAACACTACTTCTGTTGCTGGGTGTTCTACTGCTGCTACTATTGCAATATCTTCAACTGTTGATGTGGTAACTAACCCCTCTGCTGAGGATACCACTGCTATTGCTGATGAGAATGCTAGGTTGAAGACATTGCTTGAAACAGGGATGTACAAAAGTCTCAAAGGGCATCAGACACTATGTGATGTCCTCAAAAGGTAGATCCTGAACCGAACCCCTAGGAAGGAGGGTGTTGGGTTCGAAAGGAAAATGAATGATGATGGCTCTTACTGGAAACCTGAGCAGTACCCCAAAACCACATGGGTTGCTGCAAAGGAACCTTCAGCGGATCCATCCACCCTATCTGGCTTCACTTGTGCTAATCCCATTGTTATTGACGAATCCTTTGATGCAAACTATAAACTGTTTAAGAATCAGAATGGTGAAGTGTTTGCCAGGTATATTGGTAGTAACTGCAGGAATGGGCCGCCTATGAAGAAAGTCTGGGTGCCGAAAAGGTGTTTGGAGAATCTTGCTGTGAATGTCGTCATGAAACCACAAGTGAAGAAGACAAACCCCAGACCACAGGCTTCATATGGTCCAAAGGCTTCATACAGACAGAGGACTCACCTGAGTCACACTAATGCAAATGTTTTGCAGGGAAACCTTACTCAGGCCTATGAATATGAGCGTGTTTCATCAAACCGCCATGTTCATAAGACCAAAAACTATTCTGCTTATCCTAATGAGTACTATTGTCCACCTGCAAGACTTTTTGCTAGGGCTCCAAAGCCAAAGTTCTCAGATGCTGCACTTAGACTCATTGCTTCGAAGCCACCCTTGAAGATGTGGGTGGGTAAGAAAGCTTAACTCTCTTTTGCAGGGAAAGGTCTCCAGCCGAAAACCAAAATCGTCTGAAGCCATTGCTGGGGACCTTAAACATCTTGTAGGGCGCAAGATCAAATGCCCAAATGGTCTTATTATGTATTTTGTTCCTGAATCGCTTGCCACTTGCCCTATCAGTCCTAACCTCGATCTAAGCTTTCATAATCCACTTGCTCGTCAAATGTTTATGCTTCACAATTCTCTTCGTGAAGCCTATCCCCCTAACTGCACTGTAGGGTACGACACCAGCTGCTTCAGAATGGATTATTGATAGTGGGTATACTAATCACATGACTGGCAAGCGAGGCCTTCTCATGGACTCAACCTTACGTCCATCTGACAAAAGTCAAATCACATTTGCTGACACTGGTAAAAGCAAGGTATTGGGTCTAGGTAGAGTTGCAATCTCAAAGGATCAACACATGGATAAAGTCATGTTTGTTGAATCCCTTGGTTTCAACTTAATGTCTGTCTCAATGTTTTGTGATTTAAACATGATTGTGATGTTTGGAAAATATCATTGCCTTGTTCTAATGGAATCTGACAAGTCTCTAGTGTTTGAAGGGTATCAGAAAGATGATTTGTACGTGGTAGATTTCTCACCAGGACCACAACTTGTCATATGTCTTCTAGCAAAAGCTTCTGAATGCTGGCTCTGGCATCGGAGGCTAGGGCATGCTGGCATGAGGAACCTCCACAACCTTGCAAGGAAGAAGCATTTCATAGGCATCGAGGGCGTCAAGTTCAAGAAGGATCACTTATGCGGTGCCTGTGAAGCAGGAAAGATGACGAGGGCCAAGCATCCCTCGAAGACAATCATGACAATGACTCAACCCTTCGAACTGCTCCACATGGACCTTTTTGGTCCCACTCATTACTCAACTCTTACTACTACTGCTTGTCTCTATGGCTTTGTCATTGTTGATGATTATTCAAGATATACTTGGGTGCATATAATCCTCTACAAGACTGAAGTGCAGGATGTCTTCAGACGCTTCACCAATCGAGCCATGAACAACTATGGCGTCAAGATCAAGCACATCAGAAGCGACAATGGCATTGAATTCAAGAACACTGGTCTAGACACTTATCTTGATACTTTGGGCATTACACATGAATTCTCAGCTCCGTACACACCGCAGCAGAATGGCGTCGTGGAACGCAAGAACAGAACACTTATTGAGATGGCCCGCACGATGCTTGATGAATACAAGACTCCAAGAAAGTTCTGGCCTGAAGCCATTGATACTGCATGCCATATCATCAACCGTGTTTATCTTCACAAGCTTCTCAACAAGACATCCTATGAGCTCCTTACTAGCAAGAAGCCAAATGTCAGTTACTTCAGAGTATTTGGTGCCAGGTGCTGGATCAAGGATCCACATCACACTTCAAAATTTGCACCAAAAGCACATGAAGGTTTTATGCTTGGATATGGAAAGGATTCACACTCCTACAGAGTCCTCAATCTTTTTCACTATAAAGTGGTTGAAACAGTGGATGTGCGGTTCGATGAGACTAACGGCTCACAAAGAGAGCACCTGCCAAACGTGCTAGATGAAGTTCCATCCAGTGAATCAATCAAACTTATGGGAACTGGAGAAATCATACCATCTGAATCTCAGCCTGAGAGGAACTTATCATCTCCGCACCTGATCAAGCTGAAGACAATGCTCAGCCTGAAGACAATCCTTCTAACGTTGACAATGATCAGCAAGAGCAAAATCTTCGTCCTGTACATCCTCGTGTTGCAAATGAAGTACAGATTGAAAAATAATTGATAGCATCAATGCACCAGGTCCACTCACTCGTTCGAGGGCAACACAGCTAGCAAATTTCTGTGGGCACTTCGCATTCATCTCAATATCTGAACCCAAGAAAGTTGAAGAAGCCTTCATGGAACCTGAATGGATTCAAGCTATGCAAGAAGAGCTTCAACAGTTTGAGCTGAATAATGTATGGGAACTGGTTAAGCGTCCTGATCCTCGCAAGCACAATATAATAGGCACCAAATGGATATATCGCAACAAGCAAGATGAGCATGGTCAAGTTGTCATAAACAAACCTCGTCTGATTGCTCAAGGGTACACTCAAGTTGAAGGGATTGACTTCGATGAAACATTTGCTCCTATGGCTAGACTTGAAGCCATATGCATACTGCTGGCCTATGCAAATCATCATAACATTCTTCTGTATCAAATGGATGTGAAGAGCGCTTTTTCAATGGCAAGATTGAAGAAGAAGTGTATGTTGCACAACCGCCTGGCTTTGAAGATCCAAAACATCCTGACATGGTGTACAAGCTCAACAAGGCACTATATGGCCTCAAACAAGCCCCTCGGGCTTGGTATGACACACTCAAAGACTTCCTGAAGAGCAAAGGCTTCAAACCTGGTTCCCTCGACCCCACTCTCTTCACGAAGACATATGATGGTGAACTGTTTGTGTGCCAAATATATGTGGATGACATTATCTTCGGCTGCACCAATCAGAAATACAGTGAAGAGTTTGGATATATGATGCAAGAGCAATATCAGATGTCCATGATGGATGAGTTGAAGTTCTTCCTTGGTCTTCAAATACGTCAGCAACGCAACGACATCTTCATATCTCAAGAGAAGTACCTCAAAGATTTCCTGAAGAAATTTGGGATGCAAGACTGCAAAGGCTTCACGACGCCAATGCCAGCCAAACATCATCTGGGTCCCGACGACAATGGTAAAGAGTTCGATCAAAAGGTATACCACTCCATGATTGGTTCTTTACTTTATCTATGTGCATCTAGGACAGATATTATGCTTAGTGTTTGCATGTGTGCTCGATTCCAAGCGGCACCAAAGGAATCGCATCACTTGGCTGTGAAGCGAATTCTTTGATATTTGGCTTACACCCCAACATTAGGATTATGGTATCCAAAGGGCTCAGAGTTTGATCTGGTTGGATTCTCGGATACTGATTATGCTGGTGACAAGGTGGATCGCAAGTCTACATCAGGCACATGTCATTTTCTGGGACGATCACTTGTATGTTGGTCTTCAAAGAAGCAGAACTGTGTATCTCTCTCCACTGTTGAATCTGAATACATTGCTGCTGGATCTTGTTGCGCTCAGCTTCTATGGATGAAGCAAACACTCAAAGACTATGGCATTCATCTGAAGCAAGTGCCACTCTACTGCGACAACGAAAGCGCCATCAAGATTGCCAACAACCCAGTTCAACACTCGAAGACAAAGCACATTGAAATTCGTCATCACTTTCTCAGAGATCATGTTGTGAAGGAAGATATTGATATCATACACGTCAACACTGAAGAGCAATTGGAAGATATCTTCACCAAGCCCTTGGATGAGAAGAGGTTTTGCAAGTTACGGTGTGAGCTAAATATCTTGGAATCCTCAAATGTCCTTTGATCAGGCACACATCCTAACACTTATGCATATTGATGACTTAGATGTGCAACACACGAAGTAAAGTATATCTTCAATCAATGAAGACTTACATTCTAAGTGTGAATACATTAATGTGGAATTTGACTTCGGAGCGACACGATAATTGTGCGCCGTGTCTGGGTCTAATACTTCCTATACGGTGGGTAACGCCAGCACCAAATTTTTTTGTTTGAAGTGTTTCACTCATGGTGTTACGTTTGGTATGTCTTCACATTTGGTTTGGCTTCAATCTCAACTTGTCTTCATGATTATCTTCACTATGTTGATTTGATTATCTTTCTCATATATATATATTAGTGTTCTGTCCTCTACAACATTCACTTATAGCTATGTCTTCTTGTTGAATCTTTTGAACTAAGTGAATGTGATCGGGCCCTAACCTCTCTATGCTTTCTATCTCAAACTCCATCTCTCCAAATCATATGCATTCTATTGAAACTGTCGAATATCTTCTTTGCGTCCTTGTCAGCAGAAGATATAGAGACAAACATTAAGTATGTTTTCAATGCTAAATCCTTTGACCTGAAACCCAGAGAAGTGGGAACGACCACCCGGCAATCCAGGCGTGCGTGGGAATGTGGAACAACCTCCCATATGTTGCATGATAGCCACATGCCCTTCAGATGTGAATCGCCAGAGGCACCTGTGTAATAACACTGTGTCGTCCCTGTCCCTATAAATACACACCTCACCACAGTCATTATCCTTTCTTCCACTCTCGCACAAACCCTAGCGCCACCGCTAGCCCTCGACAACGCCGGCGACGAAGCGCTTAGCAGCCGCGACCTCACCGACGCTGTCTTCACACCGGCCGCAGACATCGTCTTCTCCACCGTCGCCGTAGGTGTCCTCCCTCGCCAAGTTAGGGCACGGACGATCGAACTGCTCGGCCTCCTCTCCCACACCGTCTAGCAATTCTTTGTGTGGTAAATAAAACTTCCTTTTTACGGCCCCTTTGATCCTATAGATTCATTACTTTCTACCACAAGCAGTTTCTGTTCACACAAGTTGGATCTATTTCATACTGCATATCATAATATGCCTAGTATGTTCACTTATGCTTCACAAAGTAGTTAGATTCCTCACTTGTACTTATTCGTGGATCCGTACAAATCTGGAACCAACTCTTTATCTATGAGTGAATGTCTTCGCACGATGAGGTCAATGTCTTCTAAACTGATTTATCTTCAAAACCTTCTGAGAATGCATATGACCTCTTCCCCTTCCCTCGCACCTTAATGCTGTCACAGGTACATGTCCGTGGGAGAATCCCATGGTTCTCATATCCTGCATTCGTTTGAAGAATTCTTACAGCATCACATTAACTCTCCCGAAGCCAGTTCCTGTTTGAACAGAAAACGGAAACCTTTGAAGCCTTTCAGTTTAAAGTTCATGGCTACAGAGAAATCAGCAAGGAAGGGTGGCAGATAGCGTCGAGGGGGAACATCAAGAGATTTGCCTGATGACCTCTCAGAGCTGTACAAGACAGATCCAGAAGAGGATTACAATCAGCGCAAGACACGAATCCAATGGATTCGAAGATATTGGGAAGGACAGTGGTTCAAGTACAGGTTCGTGACCCAGGAGTATGCTGAGCATAATTCCATCAAACGACCATGGGGAGACATTCTATACAGAAATCTTCAACCAAGTACAGAGCTGAAGCCATTGAACAAGGCTTCTATCCTTGCATGGTCCATGGACCGCAGCCTGCGGATGCAGACCCATCTTCATTACTGTGGTGCCGCGATGATAATCTGTTCTAGCGCAACCTTCAGTTTGCCAGGAACTCGGCCAAAGAGAAAAAGAAGTCACGAGGCTTAGACTTCAATCCAGCCCCCTCTGCTCCTCGTGCTGATGGCACATGCAAAGCTGAACCCAATATTGTTGGGCCCTTCTACAACCTGGAAGGTCTCATCACTCATATCATGGTTCAAGGGACAGCCGGGGATGAGCCTGCAGATGACGCTGAATCTGATGAAGCGCCTGCACCGCCGAAGCCAAAGAAACTGAAGAAGCCTAAAGCTTCAGAGCCTGCTCCTGCACCAAAGGTCTTACAGGCGAAGCCTCTGGCCATTGCACCTCCTGAACACAGTGTGCAGTCTGAAGATTTGTCACGCATCTCCAAGCCCTCGAGAGTAAAGATGCCCTTGCAGCCCACCAGCCAAGAACTAACTGCTACTACTATTCTGCGCAATGACGCCATTGATCTGTCCAGCGATGAAGATCTTGCAGATGATGCTCTTGAGCAACTGATCAAGAGCAAGGAAGAAGCAGAGATCTTCAATGATTTGCCTCTCTTTGATGTGGCAATCATCCATAACTTCATTGATGATTGGTTTGACACGCCGAACCTCAGCTTTGAAGATCTGCAACTTCCAATTGGCCTCAGTGTCGCCTTCACTAGCGCCATTGCCTCTGAGCTAGCTCTAGCTCAGCGCATCGTTGAACTGAAGCAAAAGATCGACTATGAGAAAGCTCAGTTCAAGAAGCACATGGCCAAGCTCAGCGTGCAAGATGTGAAAAACTTCAAGATTATGCTGCATGAGCTCAAGGAAGCCTTTCTCAAGAAGCGTGAAGAAGCTAAAGGTTCTCGTGAGCGCATGAAGAGCCTGGCTGACAAGTGTGTGCAAGCCTACAATGAGGCTGAGAAGCGCAAGGCTCTTGGTCGTCCTGGCATCGACCCAAGAATGGCTGCAAGGAAGAAGAAGCCATCAACAGACCAATCCGCACCTTCAAGGCGGGAAGAGCCACGCATAGTCTTTCCAAGAAGCATGACTGGCTCGAAGCCAAAGGTCCGGTCAACCGCTTCAGAACTGAAGAAGACGAGGACTGCCGAGGCTGAAGCCAGAAAGAGGAAAAATCCTGATGCTTCTGATGTCGCTCCCTCCAAGAAGAAGCGCAGAACCAAGAAAGATCGGGCTGCTCCCACAGAGCCCCTTGTTGTAGAACCCATCTCTGTTGCTCGCCCTGATTTCTCGCATCAAGAACGATGGATAGTAGTTCATGAGCCTGCTTCCACAGAGGCTCCTGAAGCTAAAGACATTCCAGCAGTTGACCCCATCGCTGCTGAAGACATTGGTCACCATGACAATGTTGAAGATGATGAAGTCCTTCCTCACATCGAGCACCAACTGGTATCATCGCCTATGCTCACGCACAGCGAACTCATCAGCATTGGTCGTCCTCTGACGCCAACTGCTCAAGATGCATCATGGGCTGATCACCCACAACAACAAGACACCACGAGTACTCCCCAACAACAACAAGTCACACCACCTGTGCAAGACGAAGAAGACGACTTTGAGGCCCAGCCAACTCCATCTCCACAAGCGTCGCCAGTGCTACGCAGGCTTCGCAAAGGACCAATGCCTCAAGTCCCTCTTTCGAGTGTTCCAGAAGGATAAGTGCACCACCAATCTGTTGCACATCAAGTGTTTCCAGATGCCACTCCTACTGTGACTGTCTCTGAATCCGAAGCCAAAATGTCTGAAGATGTTCCGGCTTCATCAGCTGATGAAGAAGAAGCCCCAAGAGTTGCTACACCCCCGTCTCACCAAGATGTTGTTCTCGAGGAGAACGTGACCGACCCTCCAGCTTCTAAAGTGGAGGTTGAGAATCCTAAGGCTGCCACCACTAACACCACTGAAGCCAATGATGTGGTCATGGATGAAGACACTGTGGAGCCTACACCTAACACTGTGCCAGAGGCCAATGAAGCCAATGATGCACCTGCAATAGATGTGCAGCCTGACGCCTCTGTTGATGCCACTGCTTCTGTTCCGCCACCAAGGCCACACACTATCGAGCAAGCATTCAACTATGGCCAACTTATCACTGTCAAATGGCCTTTTCTGACTCCTCCGCCTACTGCTGGTCCTCAGTTTGACTATCACGTTGAGCACAGGCCTCAGGTTCAGAAGCCAATGCCAAGGTTGCCCAGGTTTCCAGGTACTGCATCTGCACCCGGATCTTTTAATATCAATGGCTTTAAGGCACACAACACCTTCTTTGATAGCGCCAAGAACCCCTACACCAAGGCAAGAATATCTTCTGATCGGTTCTGGAGCTATCAGCAGCGCAGTCATTACTCATGCATTCTGTACAATCAAGGTCGCATTTTCCCACATATGCGTCTTGACACTGAACCCATAACTGGTCTGCCTTGTTTGGAAGAAGCTCTGGATTGCTTCAGAGAGTCTGGATTGTTGCCGTTCGTCACTGACAAGGAGCACTGGAACGAAGAATTGCTGCTCCAATTCTATGCCACTCTTCATATTCGTGGCTACAACAGAGATCCAAAGACTTGGGTCCTTGAGTGGATGACAGGCAATGTTCATCATGAAGCCAAAGCCTTTGATATCATTGAGCTCACTAGTCTGCCCACTCTAGGAGATCTTTATGAACCTGGTTGTCAGCTTCACAGTGCAGCTATGGAGAGCATTTTTCACAAGCCTGAACCAAACATGAGTCAGATGCTTAGCATGATGAAGCCTTTGCCTCCAGATGCTGCCTATCCTAAGGAGTTCTTTGTTGAAGACCTTGAGTATCTGCCACGCACTATCTATCACATTATAAGGCAAACTCTCTGGCTCATCAAAGGACATTCTCCACATGCAAAGATGGAAGGTGCAATGAAGACTTTGGTCTTCCATATTCTTCATGACAAATGCTTCAATGCACAAGACTTCTTCATCCGCCAACTTGCTGCATCAGGATCTGATCTCTTTGGCTTGAAGTTTTACGCTCCATGGATTATGCGGCTGATTAAACTACACTCAGCTGTCACCTATCAGCCCTCTGCTCGCAATCATCGGATCTTTATGCCTGACGTCGATATGTCAGTTGAAGCCATCTATCCAGAGCCTACCAAGGAGCCCCTTAGTCTTCAGAATGCTGATAAGCAAAGTTTCTCACAACACATTGACGAAGATCCAGCAGTCGCTTGTGTTTATCCTCTGGCTGGTACTACCCGTGCACCTCATCGTGCCCTCACTGAAGCAACTGAAAGCACCATTTCCCAACGGCGCAAGAAGCGATCTCGTGTTCTCAACGACCGAGAACTTATGGTTGCCCTTCATCAGAAACAGGATAAGCATCATGATTGGCTGAAGCGCCAAATGCAAAGCCTCTTGGTGGACGTAAATAGGATTCGCAACCTTGCCACCAAGAATGCGTTTGTTGCCCATGAAACTTGTCGGCGTACATGGAAAGGACTGACGCTTATGTGTTCTGAAGATGATCTTCAAGAGGATGGCTTCTCTGAACGCTTCAAGTTTGACTCAACACATCCAAGAAGGACTGTGCTACAGCGTACTCCGTCTCTTGAAGACTCTGAGTTCTCCTCCTCTGCTGCAACAGTGAATGCACGTGTCATCGATGATGAAGACAATGCTACTTCACCACCTTCAGCGTGAATCAACACTGCACCTAGTTCCTCTGCACCGCCAACCAACACCGAAGATCCTGCTGCTTCACCAACTCCTCACGGGGACGAGTATGTGCTCTATGTCTTCAAACCTTTTTGGTCCTTACTGACAAAAGGGGGAGAAGCATATGAGTTTGATAGTCTTCAAGCGGGTTCATATGGGCGGTAGTTTTATATTTTGCCTAGTGTTTACAACTCTCGTGTCTTGATACATTTGGTTCTTTGAGTTGTAACACTCAAACTCGATGGTCGTCTGCTACTTATTTGCTATTCTATGATGCGATGATAAATTCCGCATGTGCGACGATAAATTCCGCACTTAGATCATTTTGCAGACGTCCATTTTTCATTATGCATGTCATTATCTTCACATACTTTTCATGCATGATAAATTGTCATCATAATTTGAAGAGAATCTCCACAAGTACAACCTGCCATGTGCATTTGCATACCAAAAGCAAATTACTTATATGCACATCTTCAGGGGGAGCCTTTGCCACTTATGAAGACAATAACCTATCCTTTACAATTTCACATATTTTATTCCCCGTTGAAAACTTCAACTAGTTTGTCATCAATCACCAAAAAGGGGGAGATTGTAAGTGCATCTAGTGCCACCCCTAGTTGGTTTTGGAGTATTGACGACAAACCTAGTTGAGGGACTAATGTGTTTGTGAGAATTGCAGGATAACACAGGTAGAAGTCCCTCATTGATTCGGTTTTCCTACCAGAGATGACCCCTAAAAATTTATGAAGACATTGAAGTCAGAGGTGGTATGTGAATACATTCACATTGAAGACTATGATAAGAGAAGACATCGCGTGAAGACTATGGAGCGCGAAGACTTAGCAGTTCCGTCGTTCTGTGTTTTTCTTTGTTGAGTCATAGGAACCACCGTACTGTTAAGTGGGGTCCAAGAGAACCAGTCAGAATGACTGAAGTGATGCTTAACCAAAATCCTATGTCTTTGAGTGAAGACTATGAGAGCAAATCTTGTCCAGAGTTGGATAAGTCAGCTTTGCTTGTAGTCCAAGTAAAGTTGTCGTGTGTGTTTGAAATCTGACCGTTGGAACACGTGTCAGTTCCTTAGTGACCAAGGGTCATTTCAGACAAACCAGGTCGGGTTGCCCAGTGGCTATAAATAGCCCACCCCCTACAACCATAAATGGTTGGCTTCTCAGAGTTAGAGTACGGATTTTGTCGTTTGAGAGCAACCCACCTTGAAGCTTTTGAGAGAGAATTCCTTGCGAGGATAAAGCCCTAAACACCTAGAGCCAAAGAGTGTTAGGCATCACTTAAGTCTTCCTGTCTGTGTGATCTGAAGACTTAGTACACTTGAGGACTGTGAATCCTCCAGCCGGCTAGGCGTCGCGTTCTGAGCATCCAAGAGTCATTGTGGATCGCCAGTGAACGAAGTCTGTGAAGGTTTGGAAGTCTAACTTGAAGACTTACCAGAGTGATTGGGTGAGGACTGGGTGTCCTTAGCTCAAGGGGAATAAGGTGAAGACGAGGTCTTCTGAGTTGAATCTCAGCCTCCCTAACCAGACGTATAGTTGTCACAGCAACTGGAACTGGTCCAACAAATCATTGTCTTCAACGAGTCACTGGTTTCATCCTTTCCTTCCCTTTACTTACTGTTGGTCCTTGTGAAGTCATTGTATGATTGCATTATCTTTTGTCTTGACTGAGTGACTGCTTGTTCTGATTGGCTTCACAATATCTTCCTACCTGATCTTTACTGCCTAGCTGCTATTAGTCATTGTGCTTTCACTTCATTGAATACTTGACTATGGTTTGCATAGTGTAGTCTACCTTCCGCTGCATGGTAATAGGTTTATTTCTATCGTTTGTCTTCTAAACTTCCATGTTTTGAAGATTTTCATAAAAATCGCCTATTCACCCCCCCTCTAGTCGATCACTAGCACTTTCACTTGTCTAGTGTAGTCTACCTTCCGCTGCATATCAATAGGTTCGTTTCTACTGTTTGGTTTCAAAGCCCATGTGCTTTGAAGACTTTCATAAAAATCGCCTATTCACCCCCCTCTAGTCGATAACTATCACTTTCACTCGGGTTAAACTTGACGAGCCTAGCATGTATAGACATGGCCTCGGAACACTGGAGACCAAAAGGCCGAACATGAATCATATAGTAGATATGATCAACATAGAGATGTTCACCATTGATGACTACTCCATCTCACATGATGATCAGACATGGTTTAGTTGATTTGGATCATGTATCATTTAGATAACTTGAGGGATGTCAATCTAAGTGGGAGTTCTTAAGTGGGGCATTCTGAACTTAATTTATCATGAACTTAGTCCTTGTAGTATTTGCAAATCTATGTTATAGATCAATAGCTCGCGATATAGCTCCCTTATTTTTGATAGGTTCCTAGAGAAAAATAAGTTGAAAGATGATAGTAGCAATGATGCGGACTGGGTCCGTGATCTGAGGATTATCCTCATTGCTGCACAAAAGAATTATGTCCTTGATGCACCGCTAGGTGACAGACCTATTGCAGGAGCAGATGCAGACGTTATGAACGTTTGACAAGCTCGGTATGATGACTACTTGATAGTTTAGTGCGCCATGATTTATGGCATAGAACTGGGACTTCAAAAATGTTTTGAACGCCACGGAGCATATAAGATAATCCAAGAGTTGAAATTAGTATTTCAGACTCATGCCCGTATCGAGAGGTATGAGACTTCCAACAAGTACTTTGCCTACAAGATGGAGGACAATAGCTCAGCCAGTGAGCATGTGCTCAGAATGTCTCACTACTAGGAAAAGGGCTGCTAGTGGCGCACCTGTTTTCGCTACTAATGGCGCACTACAGGTGTGCCACTAGCACCACGCCATTAGATTTTTTTACTAATGGCGCACCACTGGTGCGCCATTAGTATCTGGTATACTAATGGCGCACCACGGGTGCGCCATTAGTATTGCCCACGGTGCGCCATTAGTAACAATTTTCTTTTAATTTTTTTTCAGATTTTTTCTGAAAATTTTTTCAATTTTTTTGTTTTTTTCTTAATCTCAGGTCACTATGGCTTAATCTCAGGTCAAATCACACTCTATGGTCAAACTTCCCGAAAGGTCACCCATCCTCACACTACTACAGCCAAATCACGCTTAACTTCACAGTTCTATCCAACCCCAACACCAACTCACTTCACAGGCACTTGTTGATATATCTATCATATCAATCCTATTAAACCTTATTGATGTCTAGGACTTTGTTCATGTTCATGAGTATGATGAAATTTTGAAAAAATATTTCAAACTTCCCAATCATATTACGTATCATATTTTGAAAAAAAAATCGATTTTTTTTCGAAACCAATTTTTTTCTGTTACTAGTGGCGCACCTAGCAAACGGTGCGCCACTAGTAAGTTTGAAATTTTTTCCCTCTAGATCTTAAAAGCCCCGTAACTTTTTTTCTGTTAGGTTTTTGGGGATTTTGAAAATGTTTAACTAAGTTCTCCCGTTAAATTCGGATGTAACTTTTCGAGTAGATGATTTTTCATATATAAAACTTTTTAATCTGAGTTCGTATGCAAAAGTTATGCCCATTACAAATTCCAGAGAGATTTTGCAAATAAAGTCGAAATTCATATTTGTAAATTTTCCCAACAAGTAGACCACATATCACATGGGAAACTTACTTTCTTTTATTTTTTTGACATTTCCATCATTTTCTTTTTTTTTAAACTGAAAAGGCGGTCCACCCGGGGGGTGCATTCGGTGGAATTTTTGGGCCAAGTTAGTAATGGCGCACCGTGGGAGTGGTGCGCCATTACTAATTACTAGTTAAACTAGTAATGGCGCACCACACCTACGGTGCGCCATTACTAGTTTTGAGAAAAAAATAAAAAAATTGATTTTTTTGAAAAAAACTTAGTAATGCGCACTAGTGGACAGTGCGCCATTACTAACTAGTAATGGCGCACTGTCCACTGGTGCGCCATTACTAACAATTTTTTTTATTTTTTTCAAAACTACTAATGGCGCACTGTGGGTGTGGTGCGCCATTACTATGTCAACTAGTAATGGCGCACTTTCCCATGGTGCGCCATTAGTAACAATTTTTTTTCAAAAACTACTAATAGCGCACCACATACCAGGTGCGCCTTTAGTAATATATTACTAATGGCGCACCACACACCAGGTGTGCCATTAGTAATATATTACTAATGGCACACCTGTATGTGGATATAGCAATGGCGCACCACATACATGATGCGCCATTAGTGTCCATATTATCTGTAGCCCTTTTCCTAGTAGTGTCTGGGGTACTAAAATTGCTTGAATAAAGTGGGAGTTAATCTTCCTGATAAGATAGTGATTGAAAGAGTTCTCTAGTCGCTATCACCAAGTTACTAGAACTTCGTGATGAACTATAATATGCAAGGGATGATGAAAACGGTTCCCAAGCTCTTCGCGATGCTGAAATCGGCGAAAGTAGAAATCAAGAAAGAGCATCAACTATTGATGGTTAACAAGAGCACTAGTTTCAAGAAAAGGGCAAGGGAAAGAGAAGGAACTTCAAGAAGAATGGCAAGAAAGTTGCCACTTCTGTGAAGAAGCCCAAAGCTGGACCCAAGCCTGAAACTGAGTGCTTCTACTGCGAAGGAAATGGTCACTGGAAGTGGAATTGCCCAAACATTTGGCAGATAAGAAGGATGGAAAAGTGAACAAAGTATATTTGATATACATATTAATGATGTGTACCTTACTAGTGTTCGTAGTAGCACCTGGGTATTTGATACTAGTTCAGTTGCTAAGATTAGTCAAGGGCAAGGTGACGATGTGTGTTGGAAGTGATTCCAAGGTTGATAAGATCACCATCGCACACTCCCTCTACCTTCGGGATTAGTGTTGAGCCTAAATAAATGTTATTTGGTGTTTGCGTTGAGCATGAATATGATTGGGTCATGTCCATTGCAATACGTTTATTCATTTAAGTCAAAGAATAATTGTTGTTCTGTTTACATGAATAAAACCTTCTATGGTCATACACCCAATGTGAATGGTTTATTGAATCTCGATCATAGTGATACACATATTCATAATATTGATGCCAAAAGATGCAAAGTTGATAATGATAGAGCAACATATTGGTGGCACTTCCATTTAGGTCATATTGGTGTAAAGCGCATGAAGAAAATCCATACAGATGGGCTTTTGGAATCACTTGATTCTGAATCATTTGATACTTGTGAACCATGCCTCATGGGCAAGATGACTAAAACTCCATTCTCTGGTACAATGGAGCGAGCTAATGACTTATTGGAAATAATACATACCGATGTATGCGGTGCGATGAGTGTTGAGGCACGCGGCGGGTATCATTATTTTCTGACCTTCACAGATGATTTGAGAAGATATGGGTATATCTAGTTAATGAAACACAAGTCTATAACATTTGAAAAGTTCAAAGAATTTCAGAGTGAAGTGGAGAATCATCGTAACAAGAAAATAAAGTTTCTACGATCTGACCGCAGAGGCGAATATTTGAGTTACGAGTTTGGCCTTCATTTAAAACAATGTGGAATAGTTTGACAACTCAGGCCACCTGGAACACCACAACGTAATGGTGTGTCCGAACATCGTAACCGTACTCTATTGGATATTGTGTGTTCTATGTTGTCTCTTACCGATTTGCCTTTCTCATTTTGGGGTTATGCATTAGAGATAGCTGCATTCACGTTAAATAGGGCACCGTCTAAATCCATTGAGACGACACCGTATGAACTATGGTTTGGCAAGAAACCTAAGCTGTCATTTCTTAAAGTTTGGGGTTGTGATTCTTATGTGAAAAAGCTTCATCCTGATAAAGCTTGAACCCAAATCGGAGAAGTGCATCTTCATAGGATACCCAAAAGAAACTATTGGGTACACCCTCTGCCACAGATCCGAAGGCAAGATCTTTGTTGCTAAGAATGGATCCTTTCTAGAGAAGGAGTTTCTCTCGAAAGAAGTGAGTGCGAGAAAAGTAGAACTTGATGAGGTAATTGATACATCTCCAACGTATCTATAATTTTTGACTGTTCCATGATATTATATTATCTGCTTTGGATGTTTAATGGGCTTTAATATGCGCTTTTATATTATTTTTGGGACTAACCTATTAACTGGAGGCCTAGTGCCAGTTTCCGTTTTTTTGCCTATTTCAGTGTTTCGCAGAAAAGGAATATCAAACGGAATCCAAACAGAATGAAACCTTCACATGATCTTTCTTGGAAAAAACGCAACCCAGGAGACTTGGAGTACAAGTCTAGAAGTTCGCAAAGCTTCCATGAGGCAGGGGCGCGCCCAGGGGGGTAGGCGCGTCCCCACCCTCATGGGCCCCATGGAGCTCCATCGACGTTCTTCTTTCGCCTATATATACTCTTATACCCTAAAAACATCCAGGGGAGCCACGGAACCACTTTTCCACCACGGCAACCTTTTGTACCCATGAGATCCCATCTGGAGGCCTATTCCGGTGATCTGCCGGAGGGGGGATCGATCATGGAGGGCTTGTACATCAACATCATAGACTCTCTGATGATGTGTGAGTAGTTTACCACAGACCTTTGGGTCCATAGTTATTAGCTATATGGCTTCTTCTCTCTCTTTGATCTTCAATACAAAGTTCTCCTCGATGTTCTTGGAGATCTATTCGATGTAATATTCTTTTGCGGTGTGTTCGCTGAGATCCGATGAATTGTGGATTTGTGATCAAGTTTATCTATGAACAACATTTGGTTCTTCTCTGAATTCTTATATGCATGATTTGATATCTTTGCAAGTCTCTTCGAATTATCGGTTTAGTTTGGCCTACTAGATTGATCTTGCTTGCAATGGGAGAAGTGCTTTGCTTTGGGTTCAATCTTGCGGTGTCCTTTCCCAGTGACAATAGGGGCAGCAAGGCACGTATTGTATTGTTGCCATCGAGGATAAAAAGATGGGGTTTATATCATATTGCTTGAGTTTATCCCTCTACATCATGTCATCTTGCCTAAAGCATTACTCTATTCTTATGAACTTGATACTCTAGATGCATGCTGGATAGGGGTCGATGTGTGGAGTAATAGTAGTAGATGCAGAACTGTTTCGTTCTACTTAACACGGGCGTGATGCCTATATTTCATAATCATGCCTAGATATTCTCATAACTATGTGCTTTTCTATCAATTGCTCGGCAGTAATTTGTTCACCCACCATAATACTTGCTATCATGAGAGAAGCCACTAGTGAAACCAATGGCCCCCGGGCCTATTTTATATCATATAAGTTTCCGACCTACAATTCTAGTTTACTATTTATTTTATTTTGCAATCTTTACTTCTGAATCTATAGAACAAAACTACCAAAAAAATTATCTTATTATTATTATTATTATTATTATTATTATTATTATTATTAGATCTCACTTTCATAAGTGACCGTGAAGGGATTGACAACCCCTTTATCGCATTGGTTGTGAGGTTCTTGATTGTTTGTGCAGGTACTAGGTGACTTGTGTGTAGTCTCCTACTGGATTGATACATTGGTTCTCAAAAACTGAGGGAAATACTTACGCTACTTTGCTGCATCACCCTTTCCTCTTCAAGGGAAAACCAACACATGCTCAATAGGTAGCAGTAATTGTACCTTCTCTCGAATTAGAAAGTAGCTCATCATTGAAAACTGTTCCTGTGATGCCTACATCAACTAGAGAGCAAGCTAATGATAATTATCATGAAACTTCAGATCAAGTTACTACCAAACCTCGTAGGTCAACCAGAGCACGTTCCACACCAGAGTGGTACGGTAACCCTGTTCTGGAAGTCATGTTACTAGACCATGATGAACCTACGAACTATGAAGAAGCGATTATGAGCCCAGATTCCGACAAATGGCTTCAGAACATGAAATCTGAGATAGCATCCATGTATGAGAACAAAGTGTGGACTTTGGTTGACTTGCCGATGATTGGCGAGCCATAGAGAATAAATGGATCTTTAAGAAGAAGACTGACGCTGATGGTAATGTTACTGTCTACAAAGCTCGACTTGTCACAAAAGGTTTTTGACAAGTTCAAGGAGTTTACTATGATGAGACTTTATCACCCATATCGATTCTTGAATCCGTCCGAATAATGTTAGCAATTTCCACATTTTATAATTATGAAATTTGGCAAATGGATATCAAAACTGCGTTCCTTGATGGATATCTTAAAGAAGAGATGTATATGATGCAACCAGAAGGTTTTGTCGATCCTAAAGGTGCTAATAAAGTGTGCAAGCTCTAGCGATCCATCTATGGACTGGTACAAGCATCTCGGAGTTGGAATATATGCTTTGATGAGGTGATCAAAGCATATGGTTTTATACAGACTTTCGGAGAAGCCTGTATTTACAAGAAAGTGAGTGGGAGCTCTGTAGCATTTCTAATATTATATGTGGATGCCATATTGTTGATTGAAAATGATGTAGAATTTGGGGATAGCATAAAAGGATACTTGAATAAGAATTTTTCAATGAAAGACCTCGGTGAAGCTACTTATATATTGGGCATCAAGATCTATAGGGATAGATCGAGACGCTTAATAGGACTTTCAAAAAGCACATACCTTGACAAGATTTTGAAGAAGTTCAAAATGGATCAGTCAAAGAAAGGGTTCTTGCCTATGTTGCAAGGTGTGAAGTTGAGTAAGACTCAAAGCCCGACCATGACATAAGATAGAGAGAGAATGAAAGTCATTCCATATGACTCAGACATAGGTTCTATAAAGTATGACATGCTATGAACCATACATATTGTGTACCTTGCCATGAGTTTTGACAAGGGGGTACAATAGTGATCCAGGAGTTGATCGCTGGACAGCGGTCAAAATTATCCTTAGTTACCTAAGATGACTAAGGAAATATTTCTCGATTATGGAGGTAATAAAGAGTTCATCGTAAAGAGTTACATCGATGCAAGCTTTGACACTGATTCAGATGACTTTGAGTCTCAATCTGGATACATATTGAAAGTGGGAGCAATTAGCTAGAGTATCTCCGTGCAGAGCAATTGTAGACATAGAAATTTGCAAAATACATATGGATCTGAATGTGGAAGACCCATTGACTAAACCTCTCTCACAAGAAAAACATGATCACACATTAGTACTCTTTGAGTGTTATTCACATGGCGATGTGAACTAGATTACTGACTCTAGTATACCCTTTGGATGTTGGTCACATGGCGATGTGAACTATGGGTGTTAATCACATGGTGATGTGAACTATTTGTGCTAATCACATGGCAATGTGAACTAGATTATTGACTCTAGTGCAAGTGGGAGACTGAAGGAAATATGCCCTAGAGACAATAATAAAGTTGTTGTTTTATATTTCCTTATTCATGATAAATGTTTATTATTCATGCTAGAATTGTATTAACCAGAAATTTGACACATGTGTGGATACATAGACAAAACACTGTGTCCCTAGTAAGCCTATACTAGACTAGCTCATTAATCAAAGATGGTTAAGTTTCCTAACCATAGACATGTGTTGTCATTTGATGAACGGATCACATCATTAGGAGAATGATGTGATGGACATGACCCATCCGTTAGCTTAGCATATTGATCGTTTAGTTTTATTGCTATTGCTTTCTGTTGGGAAACGTAGCATGCAATTTCAAAATTTCCTACGCTCATGCAAGATCTATCTAGGAGATGCATAGCAACGAGAGGGGGAGGGTGTGTCCACGTACCCTCATAGACCGAAAGCGGAAGCGTTTGACAACGCAGTTGATGTAGTCAAACTTCTTCTCATTCCGATCGATCAAGCACCGAACGTACGCCACCTCCATGTTCTGCACACGTTCAGCTCGATGAAGTCCCTCGAACTCTTGATCCAGCAAAGTGTCAAGGGAGAGTTCCATTAGCACGACGGTGTGATGACAGTGATGGTGAAGTGATCCACGCAGGGCTTCGCCTAAGCACTACGAAGATATGACCGGAGGTGTAATCTATGGAGGGAGTCGCCGCACACGGCTAACAGTTGTTGTTGTGTGTTCTATGCACCTCCCCCCTCATATATATAGGTGGGAAGGAGAGGGAGTAGTAAAGGGGGCGCCCAACTTGGGGCCCTAGTCCTATTCGCCCCCCTTACCATAATTTCCGAAGGGGGAATGAAGGAGGAGGGAGGAGGGAAGGAGGGGGAGGCCGAATGCCTCCCCTTCCTTTCTCTCTTCCCTTCTTTCCTTCCCCTCCAGGTTCGGCCTATATGGGGGGCACAGCAGCCCATGCCGGCTGCTGCGTTTCCCCTCTCGGCCAATTAGGCCCATATCTTTCCCCCGGGTGCCCGGAACCCCTTTCTGGTGACCCGATATGTACCCGGTACCTCCGGAACACTTCCGGTGTCAGAATACCATCGTCCTATAT
>NC_041386.1:197991147-198012216 GCF_002162155.2 Triticum dicoccoides
AAGCGTGCGGACCCTACATGTTCGAGAACAATGTAGACATGACCGAGACACCTCTCAGGTCAATAAACAACATCGGAACCTGGATGCTCATATTGGTTCCCACATATTCTATGAAGATCTTTATCGATCGTACCGTAATGACGACATACATTATTCCCTTTGTCATTGGTATGTTACTTGCCCAAGATTCGATCATCGGTATCTCCATACCTAGTTGAATCTCGTTACTGGAAGTCTCTTTACTCATTCCTTAATACATCATCCCGCAACTAACTCATTAGTCACATTGCTTGCAAGGCTTATTATGATGTGCATTACCGAGAGGGCCCAGAGATACCTCTCCGATACTCGGAGTGACAAATCCTAAACTTGATCTATGCCAACCCAACAAACACCTTCAGAGATACCTGTAGAGCATCTTCATAATCACCCAGTTACGTTGTGACGTTTGATAGCACACAAGGTATTCCTCCGGTGTCCGGGAGTTGCATAATCTCATAGTAAAACGAATATGTATATGACATGAAGAAAGCAATAGCAATAAAAACTTAACGATCAATATGCTAAGCTAACGGATGGGTCTTATCCATTGATAAGACACAAGTATAGGGGATCACAATAGTTTTGGAGGGTAGAGTATTCAACCCAAATTTATTGATTTGACACAAGGGGAGCCAAAGAATATTATCGAGTATTACCAGTAGAGTTTTCAATTCAACCACACCTGAGAGACTTAATATCTGCTGCAAAATATTTAGTAGCTAAGTAGTATGGATGTAACGGTAATAGTGGCAAAAGTAACAATAATTGTTTCGTAGCAATTGTAATAATGGCAATGGATAAGTAACATAGCAAAGATCAATATGAAACGAGCTCATAGGCAATGGATCAATGATGGATAATTATGTCAGATGGCATTCATCATGCAACAGTTATAACATAGGGTCACACAGAACTAGCTCCAATTCATCAATATAATGTAGGCATGTATTCCAAATATAGTTATACGTGCTTATCAAAAATAACTTGCATGACATCTTTTGTCCTACCCTCCCGTGGCAGCGGAGTCCTATTGGAAACTAAGGGATATTAAGGCCTCCTTTTAATAGAGTACTGACCAAAGCATTAGCACTTAGTGAATACATGAACTCCTCAAACTACGGTCATCACCGGGAAGTGTCCCCACTATTGTCACGCCGGGGTTGCCGGATCATAACACGTAGTAGGTGACTATAACTTGCAATATCGGACCAATAACACAAATATATTCATGAAAACATAATAGGTTCAGATCTGAAATCATGGCACTCGGGCCCTAGTAACAAGCATTAGGCATAGCAAAGTCATAGCAGCATCAATCTTAGAACATAGTGGATACTAGGGATCAAACCCTAACAAAACTAACTCGATTACATGGTAAATCTCATCCAACCCATCATGGTCCAGCAAGCCTACTATGGAATTACTCACGCACGGCCGTGAGCATCATGGAATTGGTGATGGAGGATGGTTTACAATGACGATGGGGACGGATTCCCCTCTCCGGAAGCCCCGAACGGACTCCAGATCTGCCCTCCCAAAGAAGAACAGGGGCGGCTCCATATCGTAAAACGCGATGAATCCTTCTCCCTGATTTTTTCTCCCCGAACGTGAATATATGGAGTTGGAGTTGAGGTCGGTGGAGGTCCAGGTAGCCCACAAGGTCGGGTGGCGTGCCCCCATCCTTATGGCCAGGGTGTGGGCCCCCTTTCACTTGATTCTTTCGCCAATATTTTTTATTTATTTCAAAACATATCTCCGTGAAGTTTCACGTCATTCCGAGAAATTTTTATTCTGCGCAAAAATAAGACCATGGCAATTCTGCTGAAAACATCGGTAGTCCGGGTTAGTTTCATTCAAATCATGCAAGTTAGAGTCCAAAACAAGGGCAAAAGAGTTTGGAAAACTAGATATGACGGAGACGTATCAACTCCCCCAAGCTTAACCCATTTCTTGTCCTCAAGCAATTCAGTTGACAAACTAAAAGTGATAAAGAAAAACGTTTACAAACTCTGTTTGATCTTGTTGTTGCAAAAATGTAAAGCCAACATTCAAGTTTTCAGCAAAGATTATGAACTAACCATATTCACAATAACTTTTAGGCCTCACATTTGCTCATATCAATGGCATAATCAACTAGCAAGCAATAATAATAAATCTCGGATGACAACACTTCCTCAAAACAAGCATGATATATGACATAACAAGATGGTATCTCGCTAGCCCTTTCTGAGACCGCAAAACAAAAATGCAAAGCACCTCTAAATAGCAAGGACTGACTAGACATTGTAATTAATGGTAAAAGAGATCTAGTCATATTCATACTCAATATAAATTAATAACAATTCATACAAATGACAGTGGTGCTCTCTAACTAGCGCTTTTTATAAGAGGATGATGACTCAACAATAAAAGTAAATAGATAGGCACGTCGCAGAGGGAAGAAGGGATTTGCAGAGGTGCCATAACTTGAGTTTTGAAATAGAGATAAATAATATTTTGAGCGGCATGATTTCATTGTCAACATAACAACCAAGAGATCTCAGTATCTTCCATGCTACATACACTGTAGGTGGTTCCCAAACAGAATGGTAATTTTTTTACTCCCCCACCACCAACAAGCGCACTCCACAGCTGGTACGAAACGACGGGTACCGTCTAACTAACAACAATCCTGGAGGAGTTTTGTTTGCAATTATTTTGATTTGATTTGAGCATGGGAATGGGCATCCCGGTTACCAGCCATTTTCTCGCGAATGATGAGCGGAGTCCACTCATCGTGAGAATAACCCACCTTGCATGGAAGATATTGACAACCCTCGTTGATACATGAGCGATTCGATCATACGAAATAGATTATTATTTGAAGGTTTAGAGTTTGGCACATGCAAATTTACTTGGAACGGTAGGTAAATATCGCATATAGGAAGGTATGGTGGACTCATATGGAACAACTTTGGGGTTTATGGAAGTGGATGCACAAGCAGTATTCCCGCTTAGTACAAGTGAAGGCTAGAAAGAGACTAGGAAGCGACCAACTAGAGAGCGACAACAGTCATAAACATGCATTGAGATTAACCAACATTGAATGCAAGCATGAGTAGGATATAACTCACCATGAACATAAATATCATGGAGGCTATGTTGATTTTGTTTCAACTACATGTGTGAACATGTGCCAAGTCAAGCCACTTGAATCATTCAAAGGAGGATACCATCCTATCATACTACATCACAACCATTTTAATTTCCATGTTGGCACACAACGTAAACCATTATAAACTCCTAGCTAATTAACAATAGCATGAGCAACTATATTCTCTTATTGTCATTGCAAACATGTTTCATTCATAATAGGCTAAATCAGGAACGATGAACTAGTCATATTTACAAAAACAAGATAGGTCAAGTTCATACCATATTTTCCTCATCTCGATCATTTCATCATATATCGTCATTATTGCCTTTCACTTGAATGACAGAATGGTGTGGATAATAATAATAGTGCACATGCATTGGACTAAGCTGGAATATGCAAACATTTATTCAAAGGAGAAGACAAGGTAATACTGGCTCTTTGTTAGATCAACAATAATGCATATGAGAGCCACTCAACATTTTCATCGTGGTCTTCTCCTCTCGACCCCCAAAGAAAAGAAAAGAATATCAAAGAAACACACTGAAATATTTTTGGAGTTTTTGTTTTTCTGAAGAATGTAAAACAAGAACGAGAAAAACTATTTACACGGGAAAGCTCCCAACAAGCAAAAGAAGAACGAGAAATATTTTTGGGTTTTCTTTTAATATTACTACTAAGCATGCATAGAAAGTAAACTAACTACAACTATTTTTTTGGTTTTCTTAAGGTTTTTCAAACACACAAGAAGAAAGCGGGAAAAAGAAATAAACTAATCATGGATAATACAATGAAAAAGTATGAGCACCGACAACTGAAATGAATGTGTGAAGATGAATGTAATGTCGGTGAGAAATACATACCCTCCCAAGCTTAGGCTTTCGGCCTAAGTTGGTCTAAGCCCATGGATGAAAGTATCCCTCTCCAGTGTACTGAGCAGGATCATGGGGGTTCCACTTGTAAATAGACTCCTCATATGGATCAGGTGATAGCTCTAGATCAGGAGGTGGGGATCGTGTCCCCTCGCAGTATGCATGAATGTCCGTGGGCAAAACAAAGTACCCACCTGAATGAATATCGAACAAAATAGGTACAGGCAAGGTAACAATCTGAAAGGTAACCTCTCTAAATACCAAGTTATAAATAAGTATCTTTTCCTCATCATGGAGAATAAACTTATGTGCTACCATGCTGTCATAATCTAAATGTATGGTGGGTAGCAGTTTCTCCTCTTTTTCATAGTGCCTAATGGGTATCTCAAAGTGTTTAGCAAGGTCAGAGGCGAAGATACCTCCGAAAATAGGACCCTTTGTATGGTTTAAACTCAACCGTTTAGCGACCATAGCGCCCAAACTGTAAGTTCTACCTCTATGTAAAGCGTGGCGCAAAATACCAAGGTCAGGGGCACTAAGGCCTCCACTCTCTCCACGACCAATTAAACATCTCCCAGTGAATAATGAGTAATAGCGTAAAACAGGGAAATGTATACTACCACTCTTGCTCCCGACACTCCTCTATTTTCCCCTACGGTAATCTCATGAATAAAACATTCCACATACTAGGGTCTGGTTCCTCGATGCTACCCTCATAAGGTAATTTACAAACCTCACAAAAGTCATAGAGCGTCATTTATTTGTACTCATCATATAAGTGAAAATCTACCATGGGTGGTGATCTCCTAGCATCAAAATGAAAATTTTGCACGAAAGTATTAGTGAGTAGAAGATACTGATCACACTGGTCGAGGAGGAAGTCGGTGATGCCTGCATTCTCAGCCAAATAATAGAAATCATCATAAATTCCGGCCGCCTGCAAGAATGCATCACATGGCCATTCACACGGCCGAATCTCCATGGCACGGGGAAGATTATACTTGGGCTTCTCCTTCTCCTCATTTTCCTTTTCCTTCGAACCCCGGCTCGAGGAGCCTCTCAACAATCTCCTCATCATTTTCTTCCTCTGAAAATTTCTAAAAAATTTACTGACTCAAAATAAAAGTGAACCAAACTCAACAAGATTGATAGCAACTACTCCTACAAGTGCCTAGAGGATATATCATGCATCAAAACTACTTTAGACCATATAAATTTGACAAGCAAGCTCAAGAACAGGGTCGCCAAAGCAGCAAAAAATTGCAATAAATAAAGCACTAGAACAAAAACTAATTGGACCATTGGAGGAGTCACATACCGAAGAACAGTCCCCCAAAGCAGTTTTGTGAATGGAGCTTTGAACAAGGAGATCGAAAATGGCAGCAAAATGAGCAAGAACACGAATTTGAGCTATGGAGTGATTTTTTCTGGAGGAAGGAGAGGATGGGTGCTGGAATAAGTGGAGGGGGGCCACATGGGGCCCACAAGGAAAGGGGGCGCGCCCTCCACCCTTGTGGCTAGCTGGTGAGGCCCACTAGTGTGTTCTTAGCACCAGAAATTCTAAAATATTCTATAAAAAATCATATTAGATTTTCAGGGCATTTGGAGAACTTCTATTTTTGGGAAATTTTTTTATTGCATAGATAATTCAGAAAACAGACAGAAAATACTATTTTTTTGCTTTATTTAGTCTAAATAACAAAAAGTAAAATATGGGTACAGAGAGTTGTGCCTTCTAAATTCATCCATCTCATGCTCATCTAAAGGAATCCATTAACAAGGTTTATCAAGTCTTATTAACAAACTTCTTCCGAATGACATGAAACTGAGAATTTTTTAATAACACTAGGTTACCTCAATGAGGATATGCATGTCCCCAACAATAAGAATATCATATTTCTTCTTGACAGTAGGAAGAGGGAATTCAAACCCTCCAATAACAATAGTTGAAATTTTTCCAATAGAATTGATACTACGTACTTGAGGTTGTTTCTTCAGAAAGTGTACCGTATGCTCATTACCATTAACATGAAAAGTGACATTGCCTTTGTTACAATCAATAATAGCCCCTACAGTATTCAAAAAGGGTCTACCAAGGATGATCGACATATTGTCGTCCTTGGGAAAGAATAACAAAGTCCATTAAGATAGTAACGTTTGCAACCACAACAGGCACATCCTCACAAATACCGACGGGTATAGCGGTTGATTTATCAGCCATTTGCAAAGAGATTTCAATAGGTGTCAACTTATTCAATTCGAGTCTACGATACAAAAAGAAAGGCATAACACAAACACCGGCTCCAAGATCACATAGAGCAGTTTTAACACAATTTGTTTTAATGGAGCATGGTATAATTGGTACTCCTAGATCTCCAAGTTTCTTTGGTATTCCACCCTTAAAAATGTAATTAGCAAACACGGTGGAAATCTCAGCTTCCAGTATCTTCCTTTTATTAGTAACAATCTCTTTCATATACTTAGCATAGGGAGGCATTTTAAGCATATCATTCAAGCGCATACGTAAGAACATAGGTCTAATCATGTCAGCAAAGCGCTCAAAATCCTCATCATCCTTTGTCTTGGATGACTTAGGAGGAAAGGGCATGGGTTTCTGAACCCATGGTTCTCTTTCTTTACCGTGTTTCCTAGCAACGAAGTCTCTTTGTTCATAGCGTTGATTCTTTGATTGTGGGTTATCAAGATCAACAACAGGTTCAATCTCTACATCATTATCATTACTAGGTTGAGCATCAACATGAACATCATCATTAACATTAGCACTAGGTTCATGTTCATTACCATACTGTGTCTCAGCATCAAGAATAGAAATATCATTGGGATTCTTAGGTGTATCTATAATAAGTTCACTAGAAGCATGCAAAGTCCTATGAGGTTTCCTTTTATTTTTATTACTAGGACTGGGTGCATCGGTATTAACTCTCTGAGAATTCTGCTCAATTCTCTTAGGATGGCCTTCAGGATACAAAGGTTCCTGGGTCATCTTACCACCTCTAGTCATAACCCTAACAACATTATCATTATTCTTACTATTCAACTCATTAAGAAAATCATCATGTGCCTTAAGTACTTGTTCTACTTGAGTTGTAACCATGGAAGCATGTTTAATAATAATCTTGAGATCATTAGCAGTTCTACTCATGTAATCACCCAAGTGGTCAAGCATGTAAGTATTACGTTTCAATTGTCAACTAACATAAGCATTGAAATTTTCTTGTTTCACAATAAAATTATCGAACTCATCCAAGCATTGACTAGCAGACTTATTATGAGGAATATCACCTTCATCAAATCTACGGAGAGAGTTTACCTCTACTACCTATGTCGGGTTATCAAGACCATGTATTTCTTCAATAGGCGCTAAATTCTTAACATCTTCAGCTTTAATACCTTCTTCTTTCATAGATTTCTTTGCCTCTTACATATGTTCAGGACTAAGAAATAGAATTCCCCTTTTATTTGGAGTTGGCTTAGGAGTTGGTTCAGGAGGTCTCCAATCATTATTATTACTCAATATATTATTCAATAGCAATTCAGCTTGCTCAATAGTTCTTTCCCTAAAAACACAACCAACACAACTATCCAGGTGGTCTCTAGAAGCATCGGTTAGTCCATTATAAAAGATATCAAGTATTTCATTTTTCTTGACAGGATGATCATGCAAAGCATTAAGTAACTGGAGAAGCCTCCCCCAAGCTTGTGGGAGACTTTCTTCTTAAATTTGCACAAAATTAAATATTTCCCTTAAAGTAGCTTGTTTCTTATTAGTGCAGAAATATTTCTCAGAGAAGTAATAAATCATATCCTGGGGACTACCCACACAACCAGGAGCAAGAGAATTAAACCATAACTTAGCATGACCCTTTGATGAGAAAGGAAACAATTTAAGAATATAGTAATAGCGAATTTTTTCCTCATGAGCAAATAGGGTGGCTATATCATTAAAGGAAAAATGGGATCATATTTCATGCAGCCCATGGTTAGCATAAGCCTGTTCCTGAGAGACTAGCGATACTGAAAGTGCTAGTGATCGACTAGATGGGGGGTGAATAGGCGATTTTTATGAAAGTCTTCAAAACATGTAAGTTTCGAAGATAAACGATAGAGATAAACCTATTACCATGCAGCGGAAGGTAGACTACACTAGGCAAACCATAGTCACGTATTCAATGAAGTGAAAGCACAATGACTAATAGCAACTAGGCAGTAAGGATCAGGTAGGAAGATATGGTGAAACCAATCAGTACAAGTAATCACTTAGTGAAGTCGAATGGTGATGCTATCGTACAATGACTTCACAAGAACCAACAATAAGTAAAGGGAAGGGAAAGATGAAACCAGTGACTCGTTGAAGACAATGATTTGTTGGACCAGTTCCAGTTGCTGTGACAACTGTACGTCTGGTTAGGGAGGCTGAGATTCAACTCAGAAGACCTTGTCTTCACCTTATTCCCCTTGAGCTAAGGTCACACAGACCTCACCCAATCACTCTGGCAAGTCTTCAAGGTAGACTTCCAAACCTTCACAGACTTTGTTCACCGGCGATCCACAATGACTCTTGGATGCTCAAAACGCGACGCCTAACCGGCTGGAGGATTCACAGTCCTCAAGTGTAATAAGTCTTCAGATCACACAGACAAGAAGACTTAAGTGACGCCTAACACTCTTTGTCTCTGGGTGTTTAGGGCTTTATCCTCGCAAGGAATTCTCTCTCAAAGGCTTCGAGGTGGGTTGCTCTCAAACGGCAAAAGCCGTACACTAACTCTGAGCAGCCAACCATTTATGGTTGTAGGCGGTGGGCTATTTATAGCCACTAGGCAACCCGACCTGATTTGTCTGAAATGACCCTGGGTCACTAAGGAACTGACACGTGTTCCAACGGTCAGATTTCAAACACACACGACAACTTTACTTGGGCTACAAGCAAAGCTGACTTGTCCAACTCTGGACAAGATTCGCTCTCATAGTCTTCACTCGAAGACATAGGATTTTGGTTAAGCATCACTTCAGTCATTCTGACTGGTTCTGTTGGACCCCACTTAACAGGACAGTGGTTCCTATGACTCAACAAAGAAGAAAAAGAACTACGAAAGATCTAAGTCTTCGCGCTCCATAGTCTTCATGCGATGTCTTCTCTTGTCATAGTCTTCAAAGTGAATGTCTTCACATACCACCTTTGACTTCAATATCTTCATACATTTTTAGGGGTCATCTCTGGTAGGAAAACCGAATCAATGAGGGACTTCTACCTGTGTTATCCTGCAATTCTCACAAACACATTAGTCCCTCAACTAGGTTTGTCATCAATACTCCAAAACCAACTATCGGTGGCACTAGATGCACTTACAATCTCCCCCTTTCTGGTGATTGATGACAAACTAGTTGAAGTTTTCAACGGGGAATATAATTTGTAAAGGATAAGGAATTGTCATCATAAGTTGCAAGGGCTCCCACTGAAGATGTGCATATAAGTAGTTTGCTTTTGGAATGCAAATGCACATGGCAGGTTGTACTTGTGGAAATCCTCTTCAACTTATGATGACAATTCATCATGCATGAAAAGTATGTGAAGATAATGACATGCATCATGAAAAATGGACGTCTGCAAAATGATCTAAGTGCGGAATTTATTGTCGCACATGCAGAATTTATCATCGCATCACAGAATAGCAAATAAGTAGCAGACGACCATCGAGTTTAAGTGTTACAACTCAAAGAACCAAATGTATCAAAAAGAGAGTTGTAAACAGTAGGAAAAACATAAAGTAACCGCCCATATGGACCCGCCTGAAGACTATCGAACTCATATGCTTCTCCCCCTTTTGTCAGTGAGGACCAAAAAGGTTTGAAGACATAGAGGATCTACTTGTTCCCATGAAGAGTAGGTGAAGCAGCAAGGTCGTCGGTGGTGTTCGGCGGTGCAGAAGAACTTGGGGCAGTGTCGATGCGTGCAGAAGTACGGGGCGGTGAAGTAGCATCATCTTCGTCCTCGATTAATCTGGCATTCACAGTTGCCGCGGAGGAAGAGAACTCAGAGTCTTCAAGAGATGGAGTTTGTCGCAGCACAGTCCTTCGGGGAGGTGTGGAGTCAAACTTGAAACGTTCAGAGAAGCCATCCTCTTGAAGATCATCCTTAGAACACATAAGCGTCAGCCCTTTCCATGTACGCCGACAGGTTTCATGGGCAACAAACGCATTCTTGGTGGCAATATTGCGAATGCGGTTGACATCCACCAAGAGGCTTTGCATTTGGCGCTTCAGCCAGTCATGATGCCTATCCTGTTTCTGATGAAGAGCAACCAGAAGCTCTCGGTCATTGAGAACATGAGATCGCTTCTTGGGCCATTGGGCAATAGTGCTTTCAGTGGCTTCAGTGAGGGCACGATGAGGTGCACGTGTAGTACCAGCCAGAGGATAAACACGAGTGACTGCTTCAACTCCTTCAATGTTCTGAGAGAAACTTTGATGCTCCGCATTCTGAAGACTAAGAGGCTCCTTGGCAGGCTCTGGATAGATGGCTTCAACGGACATATCCACGTCAGGCAGAAAGATCTGATGATTGAGAGCAGAGGGCTGATATGAGATAGCTCAGTGGAGTTTGATCAGCCGCATTATCCATGGAGCATAGAACTTCAAGCCAAAAAGATCAGATCCTGATGCAGCAAGTTGGCGGATGAAGAAGTCTTGTGCATTGAAGCATTTTCTGTGGAGAATATAGAAGACCAAAGTCTTCATTGCACCTTCCAGCTTTGCATGTGGAGAATGTCCTTTGATGGGCCAGAGAGTTCGCCTTATAATGTGATAGATAGTCCGTGGCAGATACTCAAGGTCTTCAGCAGAGAACTCCTTAGGATAGGCAGCATCTGGAGGCAATGGCTTCATCATGCTAAGCATCTGACTCATGTTCGGTTCTGGCTTCTGAATGATTCTCTCAATAGCTTCACTGTGAAGTTGACAGCCAGGTTCATAGAGATCTCCAGGAGTGGGCAGACCAGTTAGCTCAATGATATCAAAGGCTTTGGCTTCGTGATGAACATTTCTGGTCATCCACTCAAGGATCCAAGTCTTCGGATCCCGATCCTTCTTGGTCTTGTGCTTCTTCTTGGAGGGAGCAGCAGCAGAGGCTTCAGGATGTTTCCTCTTTCTCGCTTCAGCCTCAGTAGTCCTCGTTTTCTTCAGTTCTGAAGCGGTTGACCTGACCTTTGGCTTCGAGCTAGTCATGTTGGCTGGGAAGACAATGGGATGTGCTTCCTGCCTTGGTGCTTCGGGTTCGGCCACAGTTGGCTTCTTCTTCTTCTTGGCAGCCATCCTGGGATTGATGCCAGGATGACCAAGGGCCTTGCGCTTCTCACCCTCATTGTAGGCTTGCAGACTCTTGTCAGCCAGGATCTTCATGCGCTCACGAGAATCTTGAGCTTCTGCACGTTTCTTGAGAAAGGCTTCTTTGAGCTCGTGCAGCATAATCTTGAAGTTTTTCACTTCTTGCACGCTGAGCTTGGCCATGTGCTTCTTGAACTGAGCTTTCTCAAAGTCAATCTTTTGCTTTAGTTCGACGATGCGCTGAGCTAGAGCTAGCTCCGAAGCAATGGCGCCATGGAAGGCAACACTGAGGCCAATTGGAAGTTGCAGATCTTCAAAGTTGAGGTTGGGCGTGTCAAACCACTCATCAATGAAGTTGTGGATGAATGCCACGTCAAAGAGAGGCAGATCATTGAAGATTTCTGCTTCTTATTTGCTCTTGATCAGTTGCTCAAGAGCGTCATCTGCAAGATCTTCATCGCTGGACAGATCAATAGCATCGTTGCACAGAATAGCAGCATCAGTCAGTTCTTGGCTGGTGTGTTGCAAAGGAATCTTGACTTTCGAGGGCTTGGAGATGCGTGAAAAATCTTCAGACTGCACACTGTCTTTAGGAGGTGTAGTAGCCAGTGGCTTCGCTCATGAGATTTTTGGTGCTGAGGCAGGCTTTGAAGCTTTAGGCTGCTTCAGTTTCTTTGGCTTCCGCGGTGCAGGCGCTTCATCAGATTCAGCGTCATCTGCAGGCTCATCCACGGCTGTCCCTTGAACCATGATATGAGTGATGAGACCTTCCAGGTTGTAGAAGGGCCCAACAAGATTGGGTTCAGCTTCGCGGGTGCCATCGGCACGGGGAGCAGAGGGACCAGGGTTGAAGTCTAGTCCCAATGACTTATTGTTCTACTTCGCCGAATTCTGGGCAAACTGGAAGTTGCACTTGAACAGATTGTCGTCACGACACCATAGCAATGACGATGGGTCAGCATCCGCAGGCTGTGGTCCACGGACCATGCAGGGATAGAAGCCTTGTTCAATGGCTTCATCTCTGGACCTGGGTTGAAGATTTCTGTATAGGATGTCTCCCCATGGTCGCTTGATGGCATTCTTCTCAGCATATTCCTTGGTCACAAACATGTACTTGAACCACTGTTCTGCCCAATATCGTCGAATCCATTGGATCCGTGTCTTGCGCTGATTGTAATCCTCTTCTGGATCTGTCTTGTACAGCTCTGAGAGGTCATCGGGCAGATCTCTTGATGTTTCACCCCGACGCTTTCTGCCACCCTTCCTTACTGATTTCTCTGCAGCCATGAACTTTAAACTGAATGGCTTCAATACGTTCAAAGGCTTCAAAGGCTTTCGCTTTCTGGACAAACAGGAATTGGCTTCGGGAGAATTTATATGATGCTGTAAGAATTCTGCAAATGAATGCAGACTATGAGAACCAAGGGATTCTCCCACAGACATGTACCTGTGACAGCATTAAGGTGCGAGGGAAGGGGAAGAGGTCATATGCATTCTCAGAAGATTTTGAAGATAAATTAGTTTAGAAGACATTGACCTCATCGTGCGAAGACATTCACTCATAGATAAGGAGTTGGTTCCAGATTTGTACGAATCCACGGATCAGTACAAGTGAGGAATCTAACTACTTTGTGAAGCATAAGTGAACATACTAGGCATATTATGATATGTAGTATGAAATAGATCCAACTTGTGTGAACAGAAACTGCTTGTGGTAGAACATGACGAATCTATAGGATCAAAGGGGCCGTAAAAAGGAAGTTTTATTTACCACACGATGAACTGCTAGACGGAGTGGAAGAGGAGGCCGAGCAGTTCGATCGTCCGTGCCCTAACTTGGTGACGGAGGACACCTACGGTGACGGCGGAGAAGACGATGTCCGCGGCCGGCGTGAAGACGACGTCGGAGAGGTCGCGGCAGCTAAGCGAAATTCTAGCATTCAAGGATTTTTCTTTTAGCTTGGCTAACAATTTCTTAAGGTCCACTCTATCATTGCAAGCAAAGAAGTCTCTAGCAGTTTCTTCATCCATAACATAACCCTCAGGTACAACAGGCAATTCATATCTAGGGAGAGAATCATAATCATTAGTTTCAATAATATCATCAGTTTCAGTAATTTCATTCTCTCTAATCCTGGCAAGTTGTTCATCAAGAAATTCACCTAGTGGCACAATATTATCTAGTAGAGAAGTAGTTTCATCATTAGCATCATGGGTAGTAGAAGTGGTATCATCAATAACATGCGACATATCGGAATCAATAGCAGTTGTAGGTGTCGCAAGTTTACTCAAACAGAAGGATAATTCAGTGCAGAGCTAGATAAGAGTTCCTTATATCCCATCGTAGTTGAGGGATAGATCTAGGTTTCGTTGTCTTTCAGATTCCTCATAGTGATCAACAAATATAAATCCCAAGTGACTCAGAGAATAGAGCTATGCTCCCCGGCAACGGCCCCAGAAAAAGGTCTTGATAACCCACAAGTATAGGGGATTGCAACAGTTTTCGAGGGTAGAGTATTCAACCCAAATTTATTCATTGCACAAGGGGGGCCAAAGAATATTCTTGAGTATTAGAAGCTGAGTTGTCAATTCAACCACACCTGAGAGACTTAATATCTATAGCAAAATATTTAGTTGCAAAGTAGTATGGAAGTAACGGTAATAGTGGCAAAAGTAACAACAATAGTTTCGTAGCAAGTGTAATAGTGGCAACGGAAAAGTAACGGAGCAAAGATCAATATGAAATGTTCTCGTAGGCAATGGATCAATGATGGATAATTATGTTGGATGGCATTCATCATGCAACAGTTATAACATAGGGTGACACAGAACTAGCTCCAATTCATCAATATAATGTAGGCATGTATTCCGAATATAGTCATACATGCTTATGGAAAAGAACTTGCATGACATCTTTTGTCCTATCCTCCCGTGGCAGCGGGGTCCTATTGGAAACTAAGGGATATTAAGGCCTCCTTTTAATAGAGTACCGGACCAAAGCATTAGCACTTAGTTACATGAACTCAACAAACTACGGTCATCATCGGGAAGTGTCCCTACTATTGTCACTCCGGGGTTGCCGGATCATAACACGTAGTAGGTGACTATAACTTGCAGTATCGGACCAAGAACAGAAATATATTCATGAAAACATAATAGGTTCAGATCTGAAATCATGGCACTCGGGCCCTAGTCAAAAGCATTAGGCATAACAAAGTCATAGCAACATGAATCTTAGAACATAGTGGATACTAGGGATCAAACCCTAACAAAACTAGCTCGGTTACATGGTAAATCTCATCCAACCCATCACGTTTCAGCAAGCCTACGATGGAATTACTCAAGCACGGCGGTGAGCATCATGGAATTGGTGATGGAGGATGGTTGATGATGACGATGGTGATGGATTCCCCTCTCCAGAGCCCCGAACGGTCTCCAGATCTGCCCTCCCGAGGAAGAACAGGGCTTGGCGGCGGCTCCGTATCGTAAAACATGATGAATCCTTCTCCCTGAACGTGAATAGATGGAGTTGGAGTTGAGGTTGGTGGAGGTCCAGGGGCCCCACAAGGTCGGGTGGCGTGCCTCAGGGGGTGGGCGCCCCCACCCTTGTGGCCAGGGTGTGTGCCCCCTTCACTTGATTCTTTCGCCAATATTTTTTATTAATTCCAAAACTTATCTCCTTGAAGTTTCTGGTCATTCCAAGAACTTTTTATTCTGCACAAAAATAAGACCATGGCAATTCTGCTGAAAATAGCGTCAGTCCGGGTTAGTTTCAATCAAATCATGCAAGTTAGAGTCCAAAACAAGGGCAGAAGAGTCTGGAAAAGTGGATACGACGGAGACGTATCATCCATCACATCATTCTACTAATGATGTGTAACATCCCAAATTTTCAATTTGGAATGTTTTACAATTATTAGCTAAGTATCTATGCATGTGGTATGAAATTGAGTGGCATTTGAAATTCCAGAAGCATTTGAGTTTTATTGGAATTTGAATTTGAATTGGCAATTGAAATTTATTTCAAAAATACCTGACAAATACTTGTGAAAAAGTATGAGAGGAGCAAACATGACACTCCAAAAAAATGTCAGAAGAAAATATTGCCAAAAGGTTTCAATTCAAATATGAAATTTATTTGGAATTTCCAGAAAATGTTTTTTAGTATCTGTTTTGCCTCTAGAAAATAGTGCATCTTTTAGGATTTATTTTCCTGATTTTGATATGTCCTATATAAAAATATTATAGATTTCTCTATATATTATTTTTTCTCTCTGCCTTAATTCAAAAAGAAAAAAGCCCCCCGAGCTGGCCACGCCAACGGCCCAGTCAGCGAGGCCGCAGCCTAGCCAGCGACCGAGCCGGCCTGCTCCACCCGCGCCTCGCCCGAACCCCCTCCCCCTCAGTCGCCCGGCCGCACCTCCCTTTCTCTCTATCACCGACACCCCGACCCCACCTCGTCCTTAACCCCCGCAACAACCACACCCGCGTATCTCGCTCCGCTCGACGCCGGCCGAGTCCGCGCACCTCTCAAAACCCTACCCCGAGCCTTCCCCTCGCCCAAGCAACGTGCCCTATAAAACCCCCTACCTCTCCTCTCTCGACCCCCCAAAACCCTAGCTCAAACTTCACCACAGCCACCGCCATCTCCAAACGCATCTCACCGCCGCCGCCTCGGTTCGCCGCCGCTACTGACCCCAGTAAGGATTCCCCTTACCTCTAAGCACCTTCACGCAAACACCCTCTTCGTTCCGCACCTCTTTGACATCCTCTCATCGCCCACGAACCACGAAGCCATCCCCCTCGAGCTCGACCGTTGCTCGCCGGAGCTGTAGCTCAGCACGGAGCAGTCGCCCCAATCGCCTCCGTCGTTCCCGAGCCACCTCGACTCCACCCTCGACCTTCCCGCACCCCGATGCGCCCGACCGACCACTCCGCTGCCTTTGCCGACCACCGGAGCCACCGTCGCCCGAGCCGCCGTCGTCTCCGTCCATCACCGCCGTCCGCTGTAAGCCCAAGCTCCCCACCACTATCCGATTTAGTTTCGGTTTTAGTAGACCGGTTTAGTTTCGGTTTATTCCCGGTTAGATCAGTTTATTTTAAGTTGCGGTTTAGTTGGACCAGCCTATCGGTTTATTTCTGTTAGCCCGTGGATGCTTTGGTCTATTAAGCGCTTAGGCGTTGTATAGCTTTAGAGTGCTCACTATTTCGGCCCGTTAGCGCATTAGTTTTTTTTGTTTTATTTTCATTTCTGTTTTTAAAACAGAATAGTTCCAATCTTGTAAAATCTACATCTCTTAGGTTATTTACTATTTTTAGTTGATTTTTTTGTTAGTTTAAAAATTTCCTATAGTTTCTGCAGAAAATAGATTCGGCCATGTTTAAGTTTTAAAAAATTGTTTTCTATTAGTTTTAGTCAGATTAGTATTTCTGCTATAAATTGAGTTAGAATTAATATTTTTAGATGATTCCTTCTGCCACTGCTTTGTTTTGGCCTTGCCTTGCAGTAGGATTAATTTAGGTATTTATAGATTTTATTAAAAATAGTTTTACTCGAAAAAAAGCTTTTCTATTTTTTTAGCTTGTTGTTATTTTCTGTTGTTCTAGTTATTTAAAAAATTTATTTTACCTTTGTTATAATTTATTTTAGATTAGTTTCTGTAGTTACAGAGGTTGAACTTTTATTTACAGCAAAACAAAAAGTTTTATTTTGTTTTCTTGCTAGTCTTAGGCATAATAGGAGTTCTATAATAGCTTTCGATTTGATTCTTTTTTCACCTAGTTTATATGATGCTTCCCTTTCTGTTAGTTAGCAAAACCCTTGTTTTGGTTTTGTTAAGAAAAGTTTTAGTACGATAAAAACTATTTCCTAGTTGTTTGCTTAAAGTCATGAAAACTTTGATTGGAGTTCTTCGAGTTCTCTTTGGTTTTGGTTTGAGTGCTTGTGTGATTAACGTTGGCTTGCTGTTATGTTAATATAGTTGTATGCTTATGTATTCATTCTTTGCTTAGAATAGAATTTCTGAAGTGCGATGCTTGCTATCACGAGTCACTAGCTTTCGAAGACCGTCAGCCAGGCAAGTTTTGGTCATGAATTCTAAATTCCTATGTTTTATTGCATTAGTAGTATTTCCTCCCCACCATGCATGCAGTTGGAGAAATTGAATAAGTCTTGAGTAGGATCATGTGGTAGGTTGAACCGAGTTTCCCCTTGTTACCATTGCCCGGGACGATGTAGTTTATTTTGCTATGCTCGTAGACAGGGTTGGTTGAATGATTCATAAGGGAGATGTGAGAGTCACGATGATGACAATCTGTAACGCCCTCGATGCGGCTATATCTCCCACGTGTCGAAGCACGACTTAGAGACATAACCGCATTGAAAGCAATGTCGCAAGTGAGGTAATCTTCACACAACCCATTTAGTACATAAGGGAAATTGGCTTACAATCGCCACTCCACACAATTACATGAATAAAGCATTACATCATCCGGATACAATCAAGGTCTGGCTACGGAACCAAAATAAAAGAAGACTACCCCAAAGGCTACACAGATCCCCGATCGACCCCAAGTAGGCTCCACTACTGATCAACTAGAACGAAACAACACAAAGGACAAGATCTTCATCGAGCTCCTCCTTGAGCTTGGTTGCGTCACCTGCTCGTTAACATCGGCACCTGCAAACTGGTTTTGGAAGTATCTGTGAGTCACGAGGACTCAGCAATCTCGCACCCTCACGATCAAGACTATTTAAGCTTATAGGTAAGGTAAAGGTATGAGGTGGAGCTGCAGCAAGCGACTAGCATATATGGTGGCTAACAAACACAAATGAGAGCGAGAAGAGAAGGCAAAGCACGATCGAGAAACTATGATCAAGAAGTGATCCTAGAACAACCTACGTCAAGCATAACTCCAACACCGTGTTCACTTCCCGGACTCCGCCGGAAAGAGACCATCACCGTTACACACGCGGTTGATGTATTTTAATTAAGGTCAACTTCAGGTTTTCTACAACCGGACATTAACAAATTCCCATCTTCCCATAACCGCGGGCACGGCTTTCGAAAGTTCAAATCCCTGCAGGGGTGTCCCAACTTAGCCCATCACAAGCTCTCACGGTCAACGAAGGATATTCCTTCTAGCGGGAAGACCCGATCAGACTCGGAATCCCGGTTACAAGACATCCTCGACAATGGTAAAACAAGTCCAGCAAAGCCACCCGAATGTGCCGACAAATCCCGATAGGAGCTGCACATATCTCTTTCTCAGGGCACACCGGATTGTCCAAGGTTCCGGTAGGCCAGCCCAGAGTTGCCCCTGGTGGCCACCGGCAGCTGACAGGTTGGACCAACACTCAGAGGAGCACTGGCCCAGGGGTTTAAAATAAAGATGACCCTCGAGAGCGTGACTCCCAAGGGAAAAGAAAAGGCTAGGGGGCGAATGGTAAAACCAAGGTTGGGCCTTGCTGGAGGAGTTTTATTCAAAGCAAACTATCAAGGGGTTCCCATTATAACCCAACCGCGTAAGGAACGAAAAATCCGGGAACATAACACCGATATGACGGAAACTAGGGCGGCAAGAGTGGAACAAAACACCAGGCAAAAGGCCAAGCCTTCCACCCTTTACCAAGTATATAGATGCATTAATTAAATAAGAGGTATTGTGATATCCCAACAAGTAAACATGTTCTAACAAGTAACAACATCTCCATGTTCCAACAAGGAACAAACTTCAATCTCCACCTGCAACTAACAACGCTATAAGAGGGGCTGAGCAAAGCGGTAACATAGCCAAACAACGGTTTGCTAGGACAAGGTGGGTTAGAGGCTTGGTTCAACAATATGGGAGGCATGATATATCAAGTGGTGGGTATCGCAGCATAGGCATAGCAAAAGAGCGAGCATCTAGCAAGCAAAGATAGAAGTGATTTCGAGGGTATGATCATCTTGCCTGAAATTCCGCAAGGAATAAGAACGAGTCCATGAAGAAGACAAACAGACGTAGTCGAACGGGTCCTCACAATCACGACGTTACCAGAACCAACTCGAAGAAGCAACACCGGAAAGAAGCACACAACATAGTAAACAACCAACACATGAACATGGTATGATATGCGGGATGCGATATGCGATGCATATTCATGATTTGGAAAGGAATGATTGGACCTGGATTCAACTTGGAAATCCAAGAGTGCCACTGGAAAGGTGAGGTGATTTCGGTTGAAATCGATATAAGGATCACCGGAATGGGGTGCACGGTTTGGAAATGGCAAGCAAAACAAATGATAACAGCTTCAAACAAAAGATGAACACTAAGCTACGGATAAATCACTCATTAACAGGTTCAAACAAGCATGGCAAAAGTGCAAATGATAACAGGTTTCAAACTTAGTGAAATTATCACAGGGTTCAAACAAGCATACTTTGGAGCATTAAAACTATATGCTACAGGAACTTAACATGGCAAAGCAAGCCATGGCATGAAGCTACTCAAAGCACTTAACAAAAGTCCCTTAGTTAACTTGAGCCAAAAGGGATCAGAAAATACAATTGCAAGCATGTGAACATAGCAAAAACATAAGCAGATCTCAGACTTAGTGAAAAACTGGAGCATGCAAATCAGTTAACGAGTAGGCATGTTTACGACCTCGATGCACTCACTACAGAGCATGGCATGACAAACAAAGCATACACCCATCAAGAATACATGGCATAGAATCTATACACGAACAACAACATAACATAACATGGCATAGAAGCATGGCAAGAACAACAACATAACATGCACGGATCAATAGCAACATCCTCGGCAAAATCGCTAACAAGTCAACAATCTGCCAGGATTCACGATATAGCAAAAGTAGAGCTCGATTGACTCAAGCTAGGGTGCTCCATAAATGCAAGCAAAGACATGGATGGATAGAGCACCACAATGTTAACAAAACATCCTTACTGATCATCCTCAAAAGAGGCATGGATCACTAGGAAACAACATGAACATATGGCATAACAACAAAATCAGGACATGGACTTAGTGAAATTCTAAGTCCCTGAAATCAGCACTACCGATTACGCTACTTTGCAAGCTTGTGCTAGTCACCAAACAACACCAAAATACATGGCAAGGACCTCTGTAAAGATGGCATGGCATATAACAAAACACATGTAGAGCTCAGGATCATATCATGCACACATTAATCATGGCAAAAATGACAAATATCTATTTGATGAAACAGATCTGCCAAGTTTATCACATAGCCCTCTTCCAACAGCATTTCGGGCATCAAGATGAACTCAAATGAAAATGATACAATGAGATGAAATGATGTAACCATCGAGGCGAACATTTTGATATGCTACACGCTCAAAACGGAGCCATGGATGATGAGCTATGATGTGGTGAAAATGCATACAATAACTGGGACTTAGTCAAAAATTAAACCTCTCCGAGAAAGTCAACGGGACTGGACGGAGCGGGATGGCGAGATCCGGATCGGGAGATGCGCGTTTGGATGGATGAATGGGTGGATCTGGTCCACCTTGCCAAGATCCGGCGAGGGGCGTCTCCGGCAAGGTGACGGTGGGGCGGCGCCGGCGAGAGGCGTGGAGGCGCAGGCCGGCGTAGTGCGGACGCCGAGGCAGCGAAGAGCGGCGGAGGCGACGGCGCCGGCGAACTGAT
>NC_041386.1:198012731-198041837 GCF_002162155.2 Triticum dicoccoides
AACTGATGCAGGGCGGCGGCGGCGAAACCGAGGCGCCGGCAGGCGGCTGCCATGGCGCGGCGGCGCTGGAGGGCTCCGGCGAGAGCGGAGAAAGTCCGGCGAGGCATGGGAGGTCGAGGGAGGCCGGGATCCACTCGATCCGGTGGAGGACGAGGCTTGGGGAGGCGCGAGGGTCCTGGCGGCGAGCTCCGGCGAAGCAACGACGAAGGCAGCCGGCGGAGGACAGCCAGGGGCGGCGCCAACGAGAAAACGGTGGCGGCGGACGGAGGGCCAAGGCGCTGACTCAGCCGAGCGGCGGCTCGACGCGGTTGGGCCCGGTCGCGCCAGGGGCGGGCCGGCCTCGGGCCCGCAGGGCTGCGGCGGCGCGCTGCGGAGGGAGAGGGCGTGGCGCGGTGAGGTGGCGCGATCTAATTGGCTCATGGCGGCGGCGGGGTGACGTGGTGCGACGCCACTGGCCGGAGCGAGGTGGAGGGCAGACATGTCCGTCGGTGGAAGAAACGTCCGGGCGCGAGGTGGAAGAGGACTAGGGTTTGTACCGCGAATTTTGGGGAGGGAATCACATATTTATAGGTAGAGGGAGCTAGGAATCTCCAAATGAGGTGTGGTTTGCAGCCACGCTATCGTGATCGAATGACTGAGAGGATGGAGGAGGTTTAAGTGGGTTTTGGGCCACTTGGGAGGGGTGTTGGGCTGCAACACACACGAGGCCTTTTCGGTCCCTCGGTTAACCATTGGAGTATCAAACGAAGTCCAAATGGCATGAAACTTGACAGACGGTCTACCGGTAGTAAATCAAGGCCGCATGACAAGTCTCAGTCCAATCCGAAAACATTTAACACCCGCACACGAAAAGAGGTAGAAAGGGACACCGGATGACATAGGAGCGCCGGATTGCAAAATGGACAACGGGGAAAATGCTCGGATGCATGAGACGAACATGTATGCAAATGAAATGCACATGATGACGTGATATGCAATGCATGACACGCAAGCAAAGACAAGGCAAACAACAACGAATAACTGGAAGACACCTGGCACATCGGTCTCGGGGCGTTACAACACTCCACCACTACGAGAGGATCTCGTCCCGAGATTTAGAATGGCACCGGAGGGAAAACGGAAGAGAAAGAGAAGAGGTAAAACTAAGTTGCTTGCTTGACAAACGAGTGAAACCCAAGAACCTTGAAAAGGTTGAACAAATTGAAAGAAATAAAACAACGGAGAAGAACAAAGTTGAAAACACTTCGTTTAAAAAGAGAGACAAGGAAGAACAACTTCAAACAGCACTCCGGTTGGAAAGATATGCAAGGCTTGATAAAATGAAAGAACTTCAGCAGCGGGCACACACTCCGGTTAAAAGAATAAGCACGAAAAGAACACGATCCAAGATGATGAGAGAAAAGTGCAACATCACAGTGTCTCCGGAACAAACTTAAGAATAGAATGCAATGAACAAAGGGAAACAAGATCTTGAGAGAGCACACTTACAACAAAAGCTTGGACGGAGTTTTTGGAAAACCACCAACGAAAAGAATAAGGTTGATATGGTCTTATGGAATACATCTCCAATTATGAGGTGACAACCTGCCACTCACGGGAAAAGGAATTGAATTGATAAGAACAAGGAGACGAGAAACTTAATTCACCGGGAGGATAAATGAAGAACTTGGATCATTTATAAGCACCATAGATAGCAACAATCCTTAGGGAAAGCTTTAGGTGAAATATAACCCAAGGTAACTCCAATGACGAGATTGATGGATTTAAAATATCTCCTTCTAAACAACCTGTGAATCATGAAACATGAACTCAAATTATCAAGAATGACATTATACCACCTCCAATGACACGGAAGAAAGAATTGCACTCCAGATAGCAAGATGAAGAATGCTGGAGCTCCTCTAAAAAGAAACTTGATGAACCATCATGTAAAGCCTCCTTGGAGAACTCCTATAAGAAAAGAATGAACAACCAAAATGAAGGATAAAAGAATAAGGTTGAAGCCTTGCAATGATTTAGATGGATCTTCGTGATGATATAATTGAAAGAGGTTGGAACTCCGGGAAAAAAGATAAGATGAACAATTGAGATCAAGAATTTTGATGAACCTTCGGAATAGGGAATTAATCATTTGGATGAAACAACAATAAGAATTGCATTATGTTTATCCTTCACCAATTTAAATTGATGACGAGCAAACGAATTTGGCATACTACTTATTCTCGTAAAGAAGATTAAGAGAGATATGGCGCCAACTTGAGAAGGTCTTCAACGAACCACCTGAAGGGTTGAAACAACGAATAAATTAATATGATAACAAAAGAAGAGGAATCTTGCAAGAAGCACCGTAATAATTAAAATGACCGAAGGGAAGATAAAGGAACACCGGGAAGAATTATGAAATGAATGGGGATACGTGAGAGAATTTAGATCCATGAGAACGAAGAGATTACGAGCTGATTAGAGGGTCCTTGATTTAAACACCGGTATGATTTAGAGTATGAGAGCTGAAAGCTGGAATGAATAAACCTGAATTGATGGACTCCGGATAATCCAACTGAGAAGGCTCTTGAATTGCTCCGGATAGGTGAAAAGAATTCTGACAATCGAAAACAAATATAAGAGGATGGCTCGACTGGAATCACGAATCTCGAAGAGAATGGAGCAAGATTGAGAGAAAAATCTTCTTCGTCTTCAAAATGCGAGAATGACGACGTGAACACCACCATGCATCGTTTAGGCACTCTAGAAGAATGAAGAGCAAAGAGATTGAGCGAACGATGAGAAGAGTTGGAAAGATCTTGGAGAAGGGCATTTGACTGATGATAACTCATTCTTACGTTGAACTTTCAGATGAATTTGAAAATAACTCTGGGAGAATTAGAAGAGTCAGGTAAGATCCTGGAAAAAGACCTGTGGGTTAGGGGCCACTCAAAAGAAACACCATTGAACGATTTAAAAGAGAGAATGCACCAGTTGAATTAAAAGGCTTGAATGAGATAACATCCTCGAAAAAAAAGCTTGAACGAAAGCAGAGTGAACACATGGATCTTCGAGATATCTTGAGCACTCCGGAAGAATTGAATATCGAGAAATGAAAAATTATGAGGTGCACCGGTATGAGAAGGCATTTGAAACGAGGGAAGGATATGATCAACAAAGCTTGAATTAGTTCCACCGGAGAAGAAAGAGAATGAATAATGATGAACTTGAGGTTCCGTTAGAATCTTCATGAGAATCACTGGATAAGAACATTGAAGGAAAAGAATGGAGAGACTTCCATCAATAAAATGATACTTGATTGAGAAATCTGAGTCCTTGAAGAAAAAGGGTGGGTGGGCGGGAAAAACAAAGGCAACTTGGAGACAGATGAAACAAACACTGTTGAGAAGAACTGATACTTGATCTTGCGGATGTTGAAATGATCGGATCCACTTGAAGAGAAGCACATCGGTCGAAAAGGATAACATGACAATCTCGATTATCATGACGGATTAGTATCCACATAAAAATATGAGAAGACCACTTAGGAACAGGTATGGAATCAACATTTGACTTCGAAGCAACTCGAATACCACAACTCAAAACAAAACAAAGAATTGGCTTGCAGAATAAGCCGGAACAAATATATGATAGAGATTTCGTCCGAAGTTTTCGTGGTGGGGCCTACACGGGCTCGATCGTACAACACCATCATGTACAAGGCAGTGCACATGGAATACGAAGCGTCCCCGAGTCGGCATAGCCAAGGACTCTTTAAGACACAAGGAGACCACTGTAAAACCAACCGTGGATAGGCGGACCACTAGACGTCGAACCCCAATTTCATATCATACATCTGTCGGAAAGATATCCTAGGAGCTACTAGAATTCCCACTTATAAACTCCCGAAATTTTCCCGGTTATGCAATCAGGTGTTGGGGATACAGGGGAAGCATAATATCTCACCCAAACTAACAAATCCTACATCCAGCTGTATCCATCCTTCAACACATAACCAAGAAACCTTCGGAAATCGTCTACCTCAACCTTCAAAAAGCATCCGTTATACGAGTTATGGCAATACTCCCGAACTCCCGCCCCAGTACTGGGTGGCGACGAGTTTATCTCACCAACAACTGCATAAAAGAGATTTTTTATGTCGGCGAAACTAAACTCAGGTATTCCAGAACTGCAACGATAAAATTGTGAAGACAACACCTCGGAGCTCAACTCCCCAGGACACTGCCACAACCCCTAAATGACAGGAGGCACCAAGAACAATGTTCTCGTCACAAAACCATCGGAACGATTCCAAGATACCCGCGTGATCCTAAATTTTTTTAGTGAAATTTGAGAAGAGCAGAGTCAAAACTCTACGCCAGGATGCCTCACCAGAGCGACGAAGGGACTGGGAGTAAAAGAAGTCCTACTCTCCAATATATATAATCCTAAAAGACTCAAAACATTTTTCTAGACTCAACACGCCAGCTATTCGATCAAGCAGGGAGCTCCTAAGGTCGGGGAAGGCTCTGATTACCAACTTGTAATGCCCTCGATGCGGCTATATCTCCCACGTGTCGAAGCACGACTTAGAGGCATAACCGCATTGAAAGCAATGTCGCAAGGGAGGTAATCTTCACACAACCCATTTAATACATAAGGTAAATTGGCTTACAATCGCCACTCCACACAATTACATGAATAAAGCATAACATCATCCAGATACAATCAAGGTCCGGCTACGGAACCAAAATAAAAGAAGACTACCCCAAAGGCTACACAGATCCCCGATCGACCCCAACTGGGCTCCACTACTGATCAACTAGAATGAAACAACACAAAGGACACGATCTTCCTCGAGCTCCTCCTTGAGATTGGTTGCATCACCTGCTCGTTAACATCGGCACCTGCAAACTGGTTTTGGAAGTATCTGTGAGTCACGGGGACTCAGCAATCTTGCACCCTCGCGATCAAGACTATTTAAGCTTATGGGTAAGGTAAAGGTATGAGGTGGAGCTGCAGCAAGTGACTAGCATATATGGTGGCTAAGAAACGCAAATGAGAGCGAGAAGAGAAGGCAAAGCACGATCGAGAAACTATGATCAAGAAGTGATCCTAGAACAACCTACGTCAAGCATAACTCCAACATCGTGTTCACTTCCCGGACTCCGCCGGAAAGAGACCATCACGGTTAGACAAGCGGTTGATGTGTTTTAATTAAGGTCAACTTCAGGTTTTCTACAACCGGACATTAGCAAATTCCCATCTGCCCATAACCGCGGGCACGGCTTTCGAAAGTTCAAATCCCTGCAGGGGTGTCCCAACTTAGCCCATCACAAGCTCTCACAGTCAACGAAGGATATTCCTTCTAGCGGGAAGACCCGATCAGACTCGGAATCCCGGTTACAAGACATCCTCGACAATGGTAAAACAAGTCCAGCAAAGCCACCCGAATGTGCTGACAAATCCCGATAGGAGCTGCACATATCTCTTTCTCAGGGCACACCGGATTGTCCAAGGTTCCGGTAGGCCAGGCCAGAGTTTCCCTTGGTGGCCACCGGCAGCTGACAGGTTGGACCAAGACTCAGAGGAGCACTGGCCCGGGAGTTTAAAATAAAGATGACCCTCGAGAGCGCGACTCCCAAGGGAAAAGAAAAGGCTAGGGGGCGAATGGTAAAACCAAGGTTGGGCCTTGCTGGAGGAGTTTTATTCAAAGTAAACTGTCAAGGGGTTCCCATTATAACCCAACTGCGTAAGGAACGCAAAATCCGGGAACATAACACCGATATGACGGAAACTAGGGCGGCAAGAGTGGAACAAAACACCAGGCAAAAGGCCGAGCCTTCCACCCATTACCAAGTATATAGATGCATTAATTAAATAAGAGGTATTGTGATATCCCAACAAGTAAACATGTTCCAACAAGGAACAACATCTCCATGTTCCAACAAGGAACAAACTTCAATCTGCACCTGCAACTAACAACGCTATAATAGGGGCTGAGTAAAGCGGTAACATAGCCAAACAATGGTTTGCTAGGACAAGGTGGGTTAGAGGCTTGGTTCAACAATATGGGAGGCATGATATAGCAAGTGGTGGGTATCGCAGCATAGGCATAGCAAAAGAGCGAGCATCTAGCAAGCAAAGATAGAAGTGATTTTGAGGGTATGGTCATCTTGCCTGAAATTCTGCAACGAAGAAGAACGAGTCCATGAAGAAGACAAACGGACGTAGTCGAACGGGTCCTCACAATCACGACGTTACCGGAACCAACCCGAAGAAGCAACACCGGAAAGAAGCACACAACATAGTAAACAACCAACACATGAACATGGTATGATATGCGGGATGCGATATGCGATGCATATGCATGATTTGGAAAGGAATGATTGGACCTGGCCTTAACATGGAAATCCAAGAGTGTCATTGGAAAGGTGAGGTGATTTCGATTGAAATCGATATAAAGATCACCGGAATCGGATGTACGGTTTGGAAATGGCAAGCAAAACAAATATGGCACCGGTTTGCGATAATCAGCAAGTAGTCATGTAAATGCAACAAGATAAATATGCTACAGCACTCAAACATGGCAACAAAATACATGGCAGGGATCCACTCAAGAAGCTTAACAAAAGATGAACACTCAGCTATAGATAAATCACTCATTAACAGGTTCAAACAAGCACGGCAAAAGTGCAAATGATAACAGGTTTCAAACTTAGTGAAATTAACACAAGTCAGAAAATACAATTGCAAGCATGTGAACATAGCAAAAACATAAGCAGATCTCAGACTTAGTGAAAAAGTGGAGCATGCAAATCAGTTAACGAGTAGGCATGTTTACGAGCTTGATGCACTCACTACAGAGCATGGCATGACAAACAAAGCATACACCCATCAAGAATACATGGCGTAGAAGCTATACATGGCAAGAACAACAACATAACATGCACGGATCAATAGCAACATCCTCGGCAAAATCACTAACAAGTCAACAATCTGCCAGGATTCACGATATAGCAAAAGTAGAGCTCGATTGACTCACGCTGGGGTGCTCCATAAATGCAAACAAAGACATGGATGGATAGAGCACCACAATGTTAACAAAACATCCTTACTGATCATCCTAAAAACAGGCATTGATCACTAGGAAACAACATGAACATATGGCATAACAACAAAATCAGGACATGGACATTGTGAAATTCTAAGTCCCTGAAATCAGCATTACTGCTTACGCTACTTTGCAAGCTTGTGCTAGTCACCACAAACACCACCGAAATAGATGGCAAGCACCTCTGTAAAGATGGCATGGCATATAACAAAACACATGTAGAGCTCAGGATCATATCATGCACACATTAATCATGGCAAAATTGACAAATATCTATTTGATGAAACAGATCTATCATGTTTATCATATAGCCCTCTTCCAACAACATTTCAGGCGTCAAGATGAGCTCAAATGAAAATGATACAATGAGATGAAATGATGTAATTGTCAAGACAAACATTTTGATATGCTACACGCTCAAAACGGAGCCATGGATGATGAGCTATGATGCGGTGAAAAATGCATAAAATAACCGGGACTTAGTCGAAAATTAAACCTCTCCAAGAAAGTGAACGGGACCGGACAGAGCAGGATGGCGAGATCCGGATCGGGAGATGCGCGTTTGGATGGATGAATGGGTGGATCTGGTCCACCTTGCCCAGATCCAGCGAGGGGCGTCTCCGGCGAGGTGACGGTGGGGCGGCGCCAGCGAGAGGCGTGGAGGCGCAGGCCGGTGTAGTGCGGACGCCGAGGCGGCGAAGAGCAGCGGAGGCGACGGCGCCGGCGAACTGATGCAGGGCGGCGGCGGCAAAACCTAGGCGCCGACGGGCGGCTGCCATTGCGCGGCGGCGCTGGAGGGCTCCGGCGAGAGCGGAGGAAGTCCGGCGAGGCATGGGAGGTCGAGTGAGGCCGGGATCCACTCGATCCGGTGGAGGACGAGGCTTGGGGAGGCGCGAGGATCCTGGCGGCGAGCTCCGGCGAAGCAACGACGAAGGCGGCCGGCGGAGGACGGCCAGGGGCGGCACCGACGAGAAAACAGCGGCGACGGACGGAGGACCAAGGCGTTGACTCAGCCGAGCGGCGGCTCGACGCGGTTGGGCCCGGTCGCGCCCGGGGCGGGCCGGCGTCGGGCCTGCAGGGCCGCGTCGGCGCGCTGCAGAGGGAGAGTGCGTGGCGCCATGAGGTGGCGCGATCTGATTAGCTCACGGCGGCAGCGGGGTGACGTGGTGCGACGCCACTGGCCAGAGCGAGGTGGAGGGCAGACATGTCCGTCGGTGGAAGAAACATCCCGGCGCGAGGTGGAAGAGGACTAGGGTTTGTACCGCGAATTTTGGGGAGGGAATCACATATTTATAGGTAGAGGGAGCTAGGAAGCTCCAAATGAGGTGTGGTTTGCAGCCACACGATCGTGATCGAACGACCGAGAGGATGGAGGAGGTTTAAGTGGGTTTTGGGCCACTTTGGAGGGGTGTTGGGCTGCAACACACATGAGGCCTTTTCGGTCCCTCGGTTAACCGTTGGAGTATCAAACGAAGTCCAAATGGCACGAAACTTGACAGGCGGTCTACCGGTAGTAAATCAAGGCCGCATGACAAGTCTCGGTCCAATCCGAAAACGTTTAACACCCGCACACGAAAAGAGGTAGAAAGGGACACCGGATGACATAGGAGCGCCGGATTGCAAAACGGACAACGGGGAAAATGCTCGGATGCATGAGACGAACATGTATGCAAATGAAATGCACATGATGACATGATATGCAATGCATGACACGCAAAAAAAGACAAGGCAAACAACAACAAATAACTGGAAGACACCTGGCACATCGGTCTCGGGGCATTACACAATCCCATGACTTCAAGCTCAAGATGGACTTCAAACTCACTACTGGGTGGAAGACGGTTGACGGGCACTCTGGAGCAACCAACTGATGGCCGGGATGCATGGAGAAGCGCCATGACATCTTGCGGAAAGCTTCACCCATCCACGAAGAGACGGATGGATACCCCTTGACCGGAAGCTTACCTGTGCAGCCGCAAGCCATTATGGGATCTGGCTTGGTCGACCCTAGGCGTGAATCTGGCCGGACGGTGCTACGAGACGTAGAACCACGGTAGGATTGGATAGGCACCGACTGTGGCCTAGAGAAACTCTACGGAAGACCCTATTTCGTTCGTCCCGTCTTCAAACACCAGGCAGTGCGAGGACATAAAGGAGGGAATGAATCTTGTGGGTAAAGTGCACAAGACTCTGCAGAGTACAAACCTAATCGATTAGCCGTGTCCCCAGTTATGGACAAATGAGCCTCTGGAATTGGAGTATTTCGGAAATCTCAACACCGAACATAATTAATTAATTGATGGGTTATTAATGATTTTCGGGTATGAGACACTGGTTGACGGAACCATCTCATTAACAACCAACATTTTGTAGTAATTGCAAGCAAGTCCTTTGTTGTAGGAAAAAAATGGTTTTTTCGCAAAAACATAAAACTTAGGTCTCCACAGCCAAATTGCATATAGTGTTAGCCTATTATTGTTGTTCTCTCTATAACTTGCCGGCATATTCAAAATGCTGACCTACACGGCTGCAATGTCTCATGTTGCAGAGGAGTTTTCCAACCAGGATTGAGGCTATGATCTAGCTCTGTGATTTCCCTATGGAGTCGGATGGACTTGCTTTATCATCTACGCTTCCACAACTTTATTTAGTTTATTTCTCGTGAGTTGGCCTATCGGGGGAAACTGATCCACGAACACCTATGGGGCCGGCGGACCGGGCCCCTTTCGGTTCGGCGGGGGGCGGAGATCGCACGAAGAGCAGATCGAGGCGAAGCACACGAGCAGTTTACCCAGCTTCGGAGCTCTCCGGAGAGATAACACTCCTACTGATGCTTGTCTGGTTCTATTATGTTCTTGCTCTAGAGAGAGAGCGTAGTGTCTTTCTGGGTTACGAATGAGTCGAACCGAACCCCCTCTACGTTGCGCATGGGCCTCCTTTTTATATGCTCAAGGGGTCATCGACAGGTGGCAACGCAGAGAAGGGCACGAATGTAAAAAGCGAGGTGGTTGGTACAGTTACTTGTACAGTGCACCCTACCTAACCCTGACGGCAGGGGACAAGGGTATTAAATGCCCATCTGAGTCGCCCAAACAGTGCAGAAAAGGACCATTAGGGACGCCACCGTTCGCCACGATGGCGATCTTGTCAGCTTCGCATGTCACTGCGCACCGCTGGCTGCACAGCCTCCCGCCACGCGCGCCTGGAGAGGCCCCTAGAGCGACACGTTGGTGGATGCGCTGGAGCGAGGGCACAGAGTGGCCGCCTGCCGCGGCAAGCGCCTTGCCGCTGCTGTTATCTTGTCCGGTCCGGAAGCTTGTCGCTCACCGGGCCTCGAGGTACCTTGGTTGGCCTTCCCGGCAAGCTCCTCTTGCCGGGGCCTTGTTGCCTTGCCGGAGCGCGTGGCACGTCGCGGCAAGTTCCTTGGAGTGCCTTGGTTGGCCTTCCCGGCAAGCTCCTCTTGCCGGGGCCTTGTCTCCTGAGCTTAAATACTTTGTTCTTGAATGGCTCCAAGGGAACCACGGAGGATCTTGGCGTTCCCCCGGCAAGCCTTGCCGCGGGGTGCTGCAACTGCCCGTGCACAAGTTCGGGGCACTAGGGTACCCCTATTCTAGTACACCGACAGGAGCCCCCGGGCCTGGGCCAGACACGGTGCCGAGCGCTGTTAGGCCAGGCCCAAGACAGGGCACGGGCACACGCGGACTGGTCCATGCCGAATCTTGCTCCGTATCCACCGCGCTCTCCCCTAACGGCACGCGTTGAATGCGGCATCGTGGGAGAGATCGTGGGTGGTTCTTTATTCGGAAGGGCGAAACGTCCGCCCCGTCCCTCTTTATAAGCAGAGGAAACAGGGGCAGTTCGTTCCCCCTCGCTGGTTGCTACTACTCCATCTTCACAAAACTCCACCGCTCCCCCCCTTCTTCTTGAAGCCGAGAGAGCAGCGTTCCGCCCAACATTGCCACCAGCATCACCCACGCTGTCGACCTCCCCCACCACCTCCGCCATGGCTCCGAAAGACAAGGGAAAGGGCGTGAAGTCAGTCGAGGCGCAGCGGCTCGCGGCGTTGCGAAAGGAGCGGGCGGTCTTCTCCCCCCAGCTCGGCATGCAGGAGCTGAGGGAGTACTTCTACCTCTTTTGGGCGACGGAGACGCGGGCGCATCCGCGCACGAGGGTACTCCCGACCGCTGCTTCGGAGCTGGCTCCAAACGGGTACCCATTCTTCGCGCTATTCTTCTATTGCGGGCTCTGCCCGCCCTTCTCAGAGTTCTTCTGCGATATTATGAACACCTACGGCTTCCGCCTCCTTGATTTCACCCCCAACGCCGTTCTGACCATGGCAGTTTTCGCACATTTGTGCGAAAACTTTGTCGGAGTCCACCCCAGTGTTGCCCTTTTCCGCCACTTCTTCATACCTCGGGTAGAGAGAGGAGAGTCGCTTGCCGGAGGGATCGCCTGGATCTCGAGATTCGGCAAGAAGGAGGCGTACTTGGAGGGTGAGCTCCGCAGCAAGTGGGATGAGTGGAGGGCGGAGTGGTGCTGGATCGTCGAGGAGAATCCGCAGCACTTCACTGCCGTGCGCCAAGCTCCAATAGTGCACGGCAATGACTGGAGCAACGTGACCCCGGAAGACGAGAGGCTGAAGATCGCCATTACTAGGATCCTTCGCCTCAGGCTTGCCGGGCTCACTATAGGCGTTGTAGGCGTAGATTTCCTCCGCCGCCGCATCGCCCCCTTGCAGGAGAGGGGGAGGCCCACCTGGGAATTCAAGAACTCGGCGGACATCATGAGGCTGCGGCCGGGCCTCAACTACAACTTCACCGTCTTGGAGCTGGATGCGATGCTCCTGGAGCTGTTCAACCGCGACCCCCAGCACCCATTCACGCTGCCGAGGGGCGTAGTTCCTTTGTGCAATAATTCTTCGCTTGACCGGATCCGCGCCATGATGCCGTTGTGCGATTCACACGGAATCGTTCCAACTTGGCAAGAGCTTGCGGATGACGTCGTGCAAGCGTTCTTCGACAACTTGGAAGAAGTGCCGGTCCATGCTGACAAGCAGAAGAGCCTCACTCGTGACACCACCGACGAGGAGCTGCAGCGCATCGCCATTAGGGCGGAAGAGGTTGCGGCCGCAGCTGCCGCGGGCGTGTTCGGGTTCACTGTGGAGGAGGCGAAGGCTGCAGAGGCGGCAAACCTTGCCGAGCGCGCGGAGTTCATTGGCGAGGAAGAGCCCGCCGGCTATAAAGCTGAGCCGAGCAAGGCCGGCGAGGAAGAGCCTGAGCCTTTAGAAGGCTTGCCGCAGGCGGAGCCCCCGGCCCCGCCAAGGAGGCGCCTTCGCAGGGCCGGGGACGCAGCGGGGCGGCAACCGGGTCAACAGCCGCCGAGCCGTGTGACACGCTCTACCGCGGCAAGCAATGTTGCCGTGGGAGCGCCTCACGCAGCAGCGGCAACTGGAGCGGGACCTTCCCGGGCGACCGCCACCGCCCCCGCCAAGCGGGCAAGGGATCCTACTCCTCCGCCTCGCCGCACCAGAGTGGAGCCGGACTTCGATCTTTCCGCGCTCAGCTCCGACGAGGAGGAAGAAGAGTAAGTTTCTTTTGTGCTCTTGTAGTTCTTCAATCTTGTTGTTTTTATCTTGTATCTGACTTGCTTCAATCTGGACTCCTTTCTTTTCAGGACGCTAGCCCAGAGAGCGGCGAAGAGGGCCAAGGCCGCGGTGATCGTCATTGAAGACGACCCCACCGTGTCAGCAGGGGGTGGGTCCGAGACCACCTTGACGGACCCGACAATCACTCCTCAAAGCAGCCCCCAGCGCAGCCCCCAGCGTAAGTTCATAGTTAGCTTTCTGTTGTCGGGCGCGCATGAGTGCTTTTTCCTTTGTTGATATCTTGCTTGTTGATTTGTGTAGGAGCAGAGCAGCCACATCAGGAGCGCCCGGAAGCTGGTCCCGAAGTGCCCTCTGCTTCAACTACGCCGCCAAGGGAGGGGTTCCCGGTAAGGGAGCACTCTCCGGCAAGGGAGAACTCTCCAGCAAGGGGCAGCACCGTCGATCCTGCGGCGGCCGAGACCGCAACTGCAAATCTTGGCACAGGTAATTCACTTGTCCAAAAACTTTCCCTTGGGTTCTTCTTCTTCTGATTTTCTTCTCTTGGATTTTTGATTGATTTTTCTCCCTTCTTCGTTCTTCAGACCCATCTGCGACTGAGCCAATGGAGACAGAGGGCGCCGGCGAGGAAGGGGCCGGTGCTGATGAGGCCGCCGGCGAGGAGGCCGCCAAGGCTGCCGGCGCAGAGGGCGGCGAGGGGTCGGGCGATCGCACTGACGACCAGGAGGCCGCAGGAGCGCCAGGAGCTGCGCCGACCGCCGATCCCTCTGCCGCTGCTGCGGAGCCGGGCTCCGAGGAGCCCCAGCCCGGCGCCTACTTGAAGGCCGGCGACGACATCTTCATCAAGCTACCCTGGTCGTCGAGCTCCAGGGCGCCGGTCGAGGGGGAAACTTTTGACGGGGAGGTGCTCGCCTCTGCTGGCCTGTCGTTGGTCAACGTGCCCAGCAGCAGTAGTGGCGAGCCTGAGGAGGAGCAGCTGCTGCGGAAGCTGCTGTCACTCTACCGTGCCCGGCAAGCCAAGCTGGCTTCCCAGGAAGCACGTGTCGCGAAGGCAGGACTTGACATGGAGAAGCGCGCGGAGGAGCTCCGGGGCCACAATTAAGAAGCTCTCCGGTCCTTGGCACAGGAGAGGGAGCGACTCGACGAGGAGCGCACAGCCTTCCTTCTCGAGAAGGCCGAAGCTGAGGAGGAACAAAGGCTGGCCGCCGAGAAGCAGTCCGTGCGAGAAGGAGAATTGGTGCAGCGGAAGGCCAACCTCGATAGCTATGAGGAGGAGCTCGCCGAGCGCGAGCAAGCACTTGGCGGGGTGCTCAAGGAAGCAAAGGATGCTGCCGCAATCGCAGAAGCCGCCAAGAAGGAGCTGGAGGAGAAGGTGGTGCAGCTGGGGGCCAACATTGGGAAGAGCGGCGAGGAGCTTGCCGCGCTCAAGCGTGAGCGTGGGAAGGATGCTGCCACCCACGGTGAGCTGCAAGGTCTTCTCGCTGAGAGGGGCAAGGAGCTCAGCGCCGCCAAGGATTCCAATGCAGACCTGGAGCTGAAGCTGGCCACGCTGACGCAGACGCTGGAGGCCGCCAAGGAGCGGGAGAAGACCTTGTCGGAGAAGGTCAAGGCTGACGCGGCGCTGCTAGAGAGCATTGCAGTTACCCAGAACTCGTTCAGAGACACTGTGGAGCACTGGACCGAGGGTCTGGTGAATATTGCCGCAGTCATCAACGAGGAGCTGGCGCAGCTGGGGATGGAGGACTTTGGGTATCCCTCCGATGAGAATCTCCAACCCAGGGCCAAGATCAGTCTGTTCTTCAAGGGCGTGGCGACGGCACTCCAGCGGCTCCGGGAGAGGATCCCAAAGCAGCTGGCCGACGAGTCGCGCAAAATCTGCGACGGGGTTCTCCAGAAGGTGCTGATGAAGGTGGCCTTCCGCAATCCAGGCCTCAGCTTCACCAACGTCCTCAAGTCCTTGCCGCCAGACGCCGATCGGGACGCACTCAAGGCCCTTGTCGCACCCATTGTGGACAAGGTGAGCAAGATCAAGAGGGTCGAGGGCGGACGCGTAGACTAGGCCGCCCATTTCTTCTTTTCCCTTGTCGCTGCTAATCATGTTATGAAAACAGTCTGTTAGAGCTGCGACAAGTTATCTTGTAATATAACTTAATTTCTGTTATCAATTGCTATGTTATTTCCTCTACTAGATTCCTTCGTTTGTATGTTTTTACCCTACGCTTCTAGGGGACTTGTCGGCGCACGCGCCCGAGCCGCGAGCGCTGAGTGTGGAACTTCAGCAGCCTGCTGGCGGCGCTGCTTCCGACAAGAAACCTTGTCGCGACTAGATGCAGCACACTTAAGTTGTTGAGCGGACTCGAAACAAAGTAAGGGCGCAACTAGCCACGAATTGGTTCCTCCGCGCACAGGTTTTCCATACAAAGCAGGGTCATTCGAGGAAAATAGCTCAAAAATTTAAAAACTGATTGTTCAAACTTTGGCAACTTAGCTTTTCTGTCGTTTGCTTCCCGGCAAGGCAAAACTTTGCTTGAACGACGCCTGGTCCATACCACAATCTTCTCCTTCCCCCCCGGCAAACTTGTGTGCGAGGGAACCTTCTTTTCCTTTGTTGAAAAAGAAGAAAGAAGAGAAAATAACGATATGGAGCCCTTCGGCTCGTTAGTGCTTACTGGATGTAGGTGCTGCACAAAGTGTCAGATAACACATGCAAGAAAGAAACTAATGCATGAAATGGACAAGTTGTGCGGAGCACATGGGGTTCTATTTATGCACGGGGTCTGCGCCCGGCTTTGTACAAAGGATTACGTGCAACAGCGGCAAGACTTGTACAAAAGGTGGTTGCCGGAACAGGGTTCCGGCAACCGCGCCTTACAGGAAAAACTTACGAAGATGTTCTATGTTCCAGGAGTTGCTCACCGGAATGCCATCTTCGGTCTCAAGGCGGACAGCACCGGGCCTTGTGACTCGTCTCACCCGATAAGGGCCTTCCCACTTCGGCGTCAACTTGTTGGAATTCTTGGCGGACTAAACGCGCCGAAGAACAAGGTCGCCTTCCTCGAAGCTTCTGGCCTTAACTTTGCGGCTATGGTATCGGCACAAAGCTTGCTGGTATCGAGCAGCTCGTACAGCAGCCTGAAGACGATCTTCCTCAAGGAGCAGCGCGTCGTCTTGTCGCAGCTGTTCTTGCTCAAGCTCATCATAAGCGAGCACTCGAGGCGATCCGTATACGAGTTCCGTGGGGAGAACTGCCTCTGCTCCATATACTAGGGCGAAAGGTGTCTGGCCAGTGGCTCGATTTGGCGTCGTTCTGATCGACCAAAGAACCACCGGCAGCTCCTTGATCCAGTTTCTTCCGCACTTGCGCAGCCTGTCGAAAGTTCTGGTCTTGAGCCCGTGCAGCACTTCAGCATTTGCCCTCTCTGTTTGACTGTTGCTTCTCGGATGAGCAACAGAAGCAAAGCAGACCTTGGCACCAAGGTCCTGGACGTACTGCATGAAGGTGCGGCTCGTGAATTGCATGCCGCTGTCGGTGATGATCCTGTTGGGGATCCCGAAACGGCAAACAATTGACCTGAAGAACTAGACTGCTGATTGTGTTGTCACCTTCCTCACTGGCTGCACTTCCGGCCACTTTGTGAACTTGTCGATTGCGACGTACAAGTACTCAAAGCCCCCGACAGCTCGGGGGAAAGGGCCGAGGATATCGAGCCCCCAGACCGAAAATGGCCAGGATAAAGGGATCGTCTGGAGAGCTTGAGCTGGCTGGTGTATCTGTTTGGAGTGGAACTGGCACGCTTCACACTTGGTTACTTGTGCAGTTGCATCCTGGAGGGCTGTCGGCCAAAAGAAACCTTGCCGGAAAGCTTTGCCGGCAAGTGCTGTTGCGCCAATGTGGTGGCCACATATGCCTCCATGTATCTCTGCCAACAGCTTTTGTCCATCTTCCCGGCAAATACACTTCAATTTCACACCGTTGAGTCTTCTTCTGTACAGTATGCTATCGACAAACTGGTACATACTTGACTGTCGGGCTACTTTTTCCGCTTCTTCTTGCTCTTCGGGAAGTTCTCCTGCTGAAGGAAATGGACAATCTGCTGTGCCCATGCTGGAGCTTGTGGCTCGACAACAAGAACTAAAGGCCCATCTGCTGCTGCGGGAACATCCGCTTCTACGGCAAGGACTTGCGGCCCTGCCGGAGCTTGATGTTCCCCGGCAAGCTTGCCGGAGCAAAACTTGTCGGGAACGTCTGCTTCAACGGAACAAACCATAAGGCTTGCCGGAGCAGACTGCCCCTCAGCATCCTTGGTGTTGATCTTGGGGACTTTCTTGGCGGCGGCTTCGGGGAGCTCTGCCGGAAAGTAGTCACCAGAAACCAACTTCCTCTTCTTGCTTTGTCCAGTTAATGGTGTTATGGATGGTTGAGTCAACTTGAGCACAAAGATCCCTGGTTCCACAGGTAACTTTAGTGCGGCGCACTTTGACAGGCCATCGGCAATGTCATTCTGAGCTCTTGGGATATGCTCCATCTGTAGGCCGTCAAAGTGCTCTTCTAGCTTCCTCACTTCATCAACATATGCTTCCATAAATGGACTCTGGTAGTTCTTGTTCACTTGGCAGACGACAAGCTATGAGTCACCCCTGACAATGAGCTTCTTGATCCCAAGGTCTGCTGCGATTCTGAGACCGGCAAGCAATCCTTCATACTCTGCAGTATTGTTGGTTGCTTGCTCCTTGGGAAAGTGCATCTGGACTACGTACTTGAGGTGCTCTCCGGTGGGCGCGACAAGCAGCACGCCCGCACCGGCGCCTTGCAGCGAGAAAGCACCATCAAAGTACATCAGCCACTCTTTGCTTGCCTCTTTGACGGGGATGCTCGTCTCTGGAATTTCTTCATCCGGTGTTGGTGTCCATTCTGCTATGAACTCTGCTAGTGCTCTGCTTTGGATAGTTGAAGTGCTCTCAAACTTGAGGCCAAAGCTTGACAGTTCCAGCGCCCACTCGACAATCCTGCCTGTCGCTTCTGGATTCTGCAGTATCCTTTTCAGCAGAAAGCGAGTGACGACTGTTATCTCATGTGCTTGGAAGTAATGGCGCAGCTTTCTCGAGGCCATGAGGAGGCCGAAAAGCAACTTCTGCACACCAGAGTACCTTGATCTAGCCCCCTGCAGAAGGGAACTGACAAAGTAAACTGGATGCTGCACCATTCTCTTCTGCATCTTATCATGCTCCTGCGCAGATCCATCTTTGTCAGGACCAGAGCTTGTCGGCGAAGCCCCCTACTTGTCGCTGGATGCATCTGCCGTGGTTGCTGGCTCATCATCTGCCTCCCTCTCCGCCACTAACGCAGCACTAACCACTTGATTGGTTGCCGCTATATACAGCAACAACTTATCTTGCGGCTTAGGTGCGACAAGTGTTGGAGTGGAGGACAGGTATCTCTTCAAGTCCTGCAGCACAGCCTCCGCCTCCGGAGTCCATCTCATTGGACCTGCCTTTTTCAAAATTTTGAAAAATGGCAGGGTGCGCTCAGCAGATCTAGAGATAAACCTGCTGAGAGCAGCCACGCAACCGGCAAGCCTTCGTACATCCTTGACGTGCTTTGGTGCTTCGATCTGCTCAATGGCTTTGATCTTGTCGGGATTGGCTTCAATTCCCCGCTGAGACATGAAGAACCCGAGAAGCTTGCCGGAAGGAACTCCAAACACGCACTTCTCGGGGTTAAGCTTGAGGTTGATCTTGCGCAGATTTGCAAATGTCTCGTCTAAATCTTGAATCAGGGTCGCCCTGTTCTTGCTTTTGACCACTATGTCATCCATGTAGGCTTCCACATTTCTATGCATCTGCGGCTCAAAAGCGTGGTGGACTACCCTTGCGAATGTTGAACCAGCCTTCTTCAAACCGAAAGGCATCCGTACGAAGCAGTATGTGCCACACGGGGTGATAAATGCGGTTGTCTCTTCATCCTCTTCTGCCATGAAGATCTGATGGTATCCTGAGTATGCATCAAGAAATGAAAGCAAATCACATCCGGCTGTGGAGTCAACAATCTGGTCAATGCGCGGCAAGGGAAATGGGTCTTTGGGACAAGCTTTATTAACGTCAGTAAAGTCAATACAAAGCCTCCATTTCCCGTTAGCCTTGCGCACTACAACAGGATTGGCCAACCACGTGGGATGGAGCACTCCTCTGACAAGGCCTGCTGCTTCCAACTTCTTGATTTCTTCTGCAATGAATTCCTGGCGCTCCACTACCTGCTTCCTGACTTTCTGCTTGACGGGCCGTGCATGAGGACAGACGGCAAGGTGGTGCTCAATTACTTTCCTGGGAACACCGGGGATATCAGACAGTTGCCACGCAAACACGTCGACATTCGCTCGCAGGAAAGCAACGAGCGCGCTTTCCTATTTGGGGTCAAGAGTGGCGCTGATGGTGAAGGTACCACCAGCGCCGTCCTCCTTGACAGACACCTTCTTGGTCTCAGGTGGAGCTGCCATTGCCTTCTTACACTTGCCGGTGGAGCTCGATGGTGCGTCCTCGATGGTAGCGTAGCACTCCGAAGAGGTGCGCTTGCCGGAGTGGGCATCAGAGCTCTTGCTGGACTTGGTCTTCTTCTTCCCCCCGGGAGCTTCAGCGGCAAGTGTCTTGCGTTCTGTGACTGCTGCTTCCCGGTAGATCTTGTTGGCATAGATAAGAGCATCCTTCTTGTCGCCAGGGATAGAAATGACACTTATCGGGCCTGGCATTTTTAGTACGTTGTACGCATAGTGAGAGGCTGCCATGAACTTGGCGAGCGCTGGACGGCCAAGGATTCCATTGTAAGGTAATGGAAAGTCAGCAACATCAAATGTGACCCTCTCAGTCCTGAAATTCAGCTCGCTGCCAAATGTTACCAGCAATGTGATCTTTCCCTTCGGCTTGCTTCTTCCCGGGTTGATTCCTTGAAATGTACCGGTCTCTTCGAGCTCGCTGTCAGGGATCTGGAGTTTCTGGAGCACCGCGGAGGAGATCAGGTTCAAGCCGGCCCCGCTGTCAACTAGCCGCTGCGCCTCGGGGGAAACTGATCCACGAACACCTATGGGGCCGGCGGACCGGGCCCCTTTCGGTTCGGCGGGGGGCGGAGATCGCACGAAGAGCAGATCGAGGCGAAGCACATGAGCAGTTTACCCAGCTTCGGAGCTCTCCGGAGAGATAACACTCCTACTGCTGCTTGTCTGGTTCTATTATGTTCTTGCTCTAGAGAGAGAGCGTAGTGTCTTTCTGGGTTACGAATGAGTCGAACCGAACCCCCTCTATGTTGCGCATGGGCCTCCTTTTATATGCTCAAGGGGTCACTGACAGGTGGCAACGCAGAGAAGGGCACGAATGTAAAAAGCGAGGTGGTTGGTACAGTTACTTGTACAGTGCACCCTACCTAACCCTGACGGCAGGGGACAAGGGTATTAAATGCCCATCTGAGTCGCCCAAACAGTGTAGAAAAGGACCGTTAGGGACGCCACCGTTCGCCACGATGGCGATCTTGTCAGCTTCGCATGTCACTGCGCACCGCTGGCTGCACAGCCTCCCGCCACGCGCGCCTGGAGAGGCCCCCAGAGCGACACGTTCGTGGATGCACTGGAGCAAGGGCATAGAGTGGCCGCCTACCGCGGCAAGCGCCTTGCCGCTGCTGTTATCTTGTCGGGTCCGGAAGCTTGTCGCTCACCGGGTCTCGAGGTACCTTGGTTGGTCTTCCCGGCAAGCTCCTCTTGCCGGGGCCTTGTTGCCTTGCCGGAGCGCGTGGCGCGTCGCGGCAAGTTCCTTGGAGTGCCTTAGTTGGACTTCCCGGTAAGCTCCTCTTGCCGGGGCCTTGTCTCCTAAGCTTAAATACTTTGTTCTTGAATGGCTCCAAGGGAACCACGGAGGATCTTGGCGTTCCCTCGGCAAGCCTTGCCGTGGGGTGCTGCAACTGCCCGTGCACAAGTTCGGGGCACTAGGGTACCCCTATTCTAGTACACCGACATGGCCCTAGGCCAAATTTATTATGATGTAATAAAGACTCAATATGAGAATTGTGTAAAAAATTCAGGTGTGATTGAACTTTGAATCTTTTCATCAATGTACTGTGTGTGCCAGCATGATCTTAGGATGGTACAGCTACACAGAGACATGATCGATTTTGGGTCGGGTCACTACAGAGATGGTATTAGAGCACACACTAACCGTAGGACGTAACCCCTAGGATCGGAAAGCCATAGGAAGAAATTATTTTATTTTATCATTCCGTAATTCCCCCTGTTCATTTATGAATTCTCTCCGATTTTCAACATTCTAGATGGCCGCCGAGTTTGCCCCAGTTCTGCTACCGTAGTTTTGCCAGCCAGATGAGACAATGCTTGTCGGCAAGAAGTTGGTTCAGATTGTGAAGAAGCTGAAGATTGCTCTGCCTTTAATCACCGGGAAGCCTACCAATGCACTTTCGACGGATACCCGCTACAGGATTAAGGTGCACATTCCAGGGAGGACCTTCGAAGGACATTCAGAGCCCATCGACTTTGAGTTTACCGCTTTCACTTGCATCCTCGGAAGAGACATGGCAATTTATCATGCACTTGGACATCTCCGAGAAGAGTACATGGCAGAGCTCGACCCATCAGACCTCTCCATGATTTCTCGTAGAGCTAGGAATGGAGATATCATCCATACCATGGAGGATGACTCCATTCTTTCATATGTCCAAGACTTGGAGAGTCTCATCAGGAACCAGGAAATCCAGACACGCTGAAGCTCGAAGGTACACATGAGGCTGTTGTTTCGTGAACTGGAATTGGAGGAGAAGGCACACGCGGACTTCCTTGAACATGAATAAGAAGTCAAGGATTTTATGGATAGAATCAATGACTTGAAGAAATTTATTGCCACATTGGAGGAAAAGATTGACCAGGGAGAAGACCTTTTTCCGAGTGGAGATGAAGAACCCCTTGTGAGCAACGACCATGATTATGAAGAGAGATCCACGAAAGGAAGCCGCAAGAGGAGGCGCCGCACCGGAGGACGCCGCACCGGAGGATGCAAGGATAACTAATGAAGACATTTAGTCGACCGCCATGTTATTTTATTTATTTTTCATCGATTAGTTAGGCCATTATTTTTGATTAGTCGTGAGATTTTGTATTCAGAGATTGAACCTTGTTTGAGATGAATGAATAAATGATTGGTGTGATTATGATTGTGCATTCATTTGGGTAGTGCTATTTTATCATTAGACCCTTGTTCTATTCTAATTTCTCATCTACTCCAAAATACCAGATGCCTCCGAGACGTGACCCCGGATTCGCTTTCCTGCCGGAGCTCACCCAGCTGATCTAGCAGTAGAATGCCTTGATGAAAATGCTCATCCAAAACCAAGGCAACAACAACAACAACAACAATCCACCGCCACCACCCCCTATCGACAACCTGACCCGGTTCCTAAGACTGAATCCGCCGGTGTTCTCTAGCAGCACCGAGACGATTATAGCTGATGATTGGCTCCGCAAATCGGAAGGGAGCTAGCAACTACTGGATGCACAGATGCTGAGAAGGTGCGTTTTGCCGCACATCAACTGGATGGACCCGCAGCCTCTTGGTGGGATAACTACACCACCACCTATCCCATCACCACCATTATGTGGGATCAGTTTCAGCAGGCCTTCTGCACCGCCCATGTTTCAGCTGTGTCGGATGTGGGGTTCTAGCAAACCCTTAAGTTTCAAACACTGGGGTGCGCGCGAAGTCTTTCCTTCCTACCAATCTACGCCCTAGCTTACTAAGATCTCGTGGACGAACTCGACAAACTCGCAACACAGAAAGACACGAGGATTATACTGGTTCAGGTCACCGTTGTGGTGTAATACCCTACTCCAGTGTGGTGGTGGTGGATTGCCTCTAGGGCTAATGATGAACAGTACAAGGGAAGAACAACCTCCTGAGGTTGAGGTGTTCTTGAGCTCGGTGAGCTTGCGTGTGTGAGGATGGTCTGAATGATCTGTCTCACTCTCCCTCTCTCTCTCTGTGGTGGCTAGCTCTACTTATATAGGCCCTGGTCCTCTTCCCAAATATCGAGTGGGAAGGGAGCCAACAATGGCGGGCCAATTTGAAGGGGGACAGCTAGTACAAGATATCCTGACAAAAGTGGTCTTCGCCTGGCAAAAGCTCTAGTGGCGACGCCTTCTTGGGCTCCATGATGAACTTCATCTTGCCGTCTTCCTGGTCTTGGTCTCATTGCACCAATATGGCAACCTTTGCCTGATGCATCAGTACTCCTCGCCTACGTTTGCCTCCTTAGCACCAAAGAGGAAACAAGGACGCTGCACGCGCTGGCGCACGCCTGGTGTCGTGCGTCATGGCTCACGTCATGAGGGTCTCGTGAGGTTTGCCCCGCCTTGATATCTCCGCTCTTCGTGAGCCTGCCCGGCTAGGGCACTCCCGAGGAGGTCTTGCGTCGTCCGCCTCGCTCGGGTCTTAGATGCCTTGTTGATGAAGATGGGTCGTACGGCCTGCTGGCTCAGCCACGCCGCGAGCCGCAGGCAGGCAAGTCTAGGGACCCCCGTTCCTAGAACGCTGATAGTAGCCCTCGGGCCCAAGGTTCGCTCGGGCTTGGCTTCACGGCGAAGCTAAGGGCCAAGTTTGGAGCACCGCGGGCCCCAAAAGCCAGCAGCCTCGATTGACGCGTGGTGGATGATTGGACATGGGCGCCTCTGCTTCCCCATGCTGCCCTTGAATCCGCGTGGCTATGCGGCGCCGCCTCTTACATAGTTATTCTTCTCCCCACACCCCCGGCTCTTCCAATATCCCTACTGCCTCGACGCCCTGCTCCACCTTCTCAGTCTGACCTGTGCTCCGAAACAAACAAAGAAGTGGAAGAAACCTCTATCCTAGCCGAAAGCGCCTCCATCCTTCGAGTCAGCGCTCGACCAGCCTCTGGTGCTCAACGACGAGGCCATGGACAAGGTGCGCCCCATGCTCGCCTCCAGTTTCAACGAGTGGGGAGAGACGTCGGCTTGGCCCGCGTCTCGCAGCAGAATGGCTCGGGCAGTTACCGAGGTCCCGATCTTCATTGATGCCCTCTGGGCTGGCCTACTTCCTCTCTTCTCCGCCTTCTTCAACGTGGTGCTCGAGCACTATCAGATCCACATGCTCCATCTTGATTCTCAGGCTGTGACCCTTCTCGCCGTCTTTGCCTTCGTGTGCGAGGCCATGGTGGGCATCGCCCCCTCTGTGGCACTATTCCGCCACTTCTACTCATTGCATATCACTGGTCCCCGGTAGAACTTAGGGTGCATGGGTTTCCAGGCCGTGGCCACGACGGCAGGCATGGGGATCGACTTCGAGCTCCCTTCATCCACGAGCGAGTTCCATACGCGATGGGTGTTTGTTGACGCAGGCGTGCTCAACCCTCTGGTCCAAGCTCCGGTGGGGCCTGCTATTCCAAACTCTGGCTAGGGTCATTAGAAGCTCATGAGCCCCTGCCTTGCCCTCGTCTGGGCCAGGCTGAGGTGGTTGAAGGACCTTGGCGTGACTGCGCCCATGGTGGTGAGGGAGTTTGTCAGGCGTCGAGTATCTCCTCTCCAGCGCCACTCTCGCCCGATGTGGGACTTGCTCAGTAGGCAGGACACCATGAGGTTTCAGGAGGAGGGGCTTCCTCTCGCTGTGTGGCAGACAGTGCTCACGGTCCTATCAGGTGTCCCTCTGCCAGACGAGATGCCAGGAACAACTTCATGTTGTACCGCTGCGAGAACAAAGCCACCTTTGCCGCGAGCATTCCTTCCATTGATGAGTGGGGGCTGCGCCCAGTCGGCTTGGTGGGGCCTCGCGAGAACCCCGTCATCGTGGTCCCCTTCTTCGCCGCCGGTGCTGGGCTCGCCCCAGGTGACGATGCAGGGGAGCGAGCACATGTCGTGTGGTGATCCGGGGGCCGGCGGCTCGGGTGCTGTGGAGCACATGTCGTGTGGTGATCCAGAGGCGTCGTCATCGGGAGCCTGCGACCCCCCTCCTGAGGCGTCGGTTGCCGAGGAGATGCGGCATGCGGCTCCCAACGCTCCTGGAGCCTCGGGAGGTCACAGTGGGAAGGAGCCGGGCTCTCCCGAGGCCATCCTTCTTGGGTCTTCTTCGGCTCCGCCGCACACCGGCCGTCACGTCCAGCGCTTCAGTTGCCTTTGTATGGACTTCGAGGAGCTCCGCAAGAGGAAGGGATCTCCGAGCGGCAGCGGTATCTTCACGCCGTTGAAGCGACGAAAGTACATTGCCGTCAACGAGTAAGTACCTTATCTTGGTGATCTTCTATGTGCCAGCTTCCTTTCCTGATGACTGTCCCCTCAGGACCCCTTCTGCTAAAGCTGTGAAATCTCCATAGAAGTAGCTCCCTCTCATCTCGTCGCACTCGCCAAGCTCCAGCACAACAAGCTCGAGCACTGCCCATGGCGTGGGGTCAGCCATGGGAGTTGGTCCGTCATCAAGGCACCCCGAGCTTGTGCCTTCATCTACCTTTCTTCGTGGCCTTGCTCAAAGCGCAGCGGGCGTGCCAAGGGCTCCTCCCCTGGTCACGGTCGGCGGCTGGCTGGCCTCGATCCTGGGGTCTTCTTAAATAGTGGGCCTTGTTCGGTTCGGGCCCCTCGCGAGGGTAGGCTGGCACCTGGGATCGCGCCAGCCCCCAGTCCCCAACTGGGAGGTGGCGCACCACTTGATACTCCACCCATCGCCCTCGAGGTGGAGGAAGAGGTGGCTCGAGCGTTCGAGCTCAAGCACGGGCGCAGTGTAGTCCGTCACGAGCTCTTCCAGGAGGCGATGGGCGCGATGAACCACCTTGGTGAAGAGCTTGCTGGTGTCGACTCGCGTCATGAGGCTAAAGGTCTTCGGTTGGTGGAGTAGCGGCGCAAGCTGCGAGTGGCCATCAACCTTGGTCGCTATCAGCACGACCTCGAGAATGCGAAGGCCGAGGCGTCCCTCAAGATTGCCAATGAGGCCCGCTCGCGAGCTTTGGAAGAAGCTCGCGAGGCTGATTGCCACCGCGAGGCTGTGGAGGAACGCGCGTGGGAGCTTCAGGCTTGGAGTGCGTCCCTTGAACAACAGGTAGAGGCACGCGGGGCCGCTCTTGCATCGCTGAGTGGGACGCCTGCGGAGGAAGAGGAGGTCCAGCAGCTCGAGGAGATGCTGGCCCTGGAAGCCGTGGAGCGCAGCCTCGAGCTCGAGCAACTAGAGACGAGGGAGCATCAAGTCGGGCAAGAAGAAGATGCCGTCGGGGCCCGCGAAGCCGGAGTCGAGGAGGAGATCAATCGCCGGGTGGCCCAGGTTCGAGCGGATGTGGAGGGCAGGTACGACTTGAAGCTGAAACTCACCGGGCTGGAGGGTGCGGGCAGGGCCGCCGCCCTCAGACCCAGGTTGGACGAGGCCGAGAGGCATGCGGTGGCCACAGTCGCCGCCCTGGTTACGGTGCATGCGGACTTGGCCTCCGCCCACGCCGAGCTGCTTTCCCTCCGGAGGCGAGTTGACGACGCCGAGGCCGTCGCTCGGCAAAACAGGGAGGAAGTGCTCTAGCGCCGAACGCTGGAGCGCGAGCATGCCCCTATTCTTCAAGACCTTCGGAACAGGGCCAACACCGCCATGGGTTACATCTGCGACGAGAACGCCCCGACCCCTCACTCGAAAGACTACACCAGCCACCTGATCTTTTTCACCGAGGTGGTGACGCGCCTAGAGGCTCAATCTGCCAGAGCTCAGCTGCTTCAGTGCGCCTTCTCCCGTGTCTTCAGCCATCTTCTAAATGCCGACCCCAACTTCGACTTTGACGCCGCCATTGCCCTCGTACCCACGGTCGTCCGGGGTGACCTGGCGCGTTGGGTAGAGGACCATGTCGACGCATTGGTCAGGGCCTTCACGTTGGAGGATGACGCGGTGGTGGTCGTCACAGATGAAGGTGACGTGTTCGATGACGGTGATGGGGGTGTCGCCAACGGCGGCGGCGATTCCGATGAAGATGATGACGACGCGAGTGACGCGTCCGCGGGTGATGTAGCGTGTGATATCTCTGGCTGATCCCATGTTCACCTGTTGTTTCATCCTGCACGCAAAACTCGGGCGTGGCCCTTGGAAGACTTGTAAGAGCATTTTGAGAGGGGGATCCCCTCGTGTAAGCCAATTGCAGTTTTTACTTTCCTATGCGTTGTTGGTATGTGTCCTTGTGAGCTCATGAAGCCGGGGGTGAGCTCCCTGATGTGGTTTACCTTGGTCAGCGTCAGCTTAGGGATGGGTCGTGAGGCGATGAGTTCCTGAGAATCCTGCGGAGCTTATCGCCCCGTTTGAGGGGGCCCTGTAAGAGGTGAGCACCTAGCGCGGTGCGAGCGCATGGTTGACAGGCGTGCGCTTTGTGTGGTCTGGCTCGCGAGGATCTTTGTGAGGCAAAGCCGATGGACAAGAGTCCCAAACCAAACGAGATCCAGAAGGCAAGAAATGGCTCGAATGAGAAAAGGTACCCCCTGCGCGCATCGATAAAAAATTCAGCTTCAACTTAAGTCCAGATCCAGAAAGCAAAGCCACAGAAAGAGAGATCCAAAGCAAAAGGCCGCGTCCGGCACCTAGTCTAGTCTTCGGGTCTTCATGTCTTCTCACCAGCGTGGAGCTAACTGCTGCCACTAGGCATGGGAGGGAGCCCCAGGGCCTGAGGCCGGCGCTCCTGAGACTCCGGGGCATGTATAGCCCCAACTCATTATTACGTGAGAGTGTCACGGGCGGTGAGGTTCACAGGCACCGGGCCTTCTTCACAGGTACTGGCCTTGCTTCATATCGCCAGTCGAGGGCCCCGCCTTGCGCCACCCTCGACCTCCTTTGAGCCGACCGGTCACCAGGACGACACAAAGGAGGGAAAGGGGACGCTAGCGGTTCCCTCGGCGACCACGGGTCCTTTGGCGGGGGAAGGGTTGTCGAAGCCACCCCGGCAGAGGGCCTACCTCCAGGTGTCCCCTGGTTTCGCGGGCCTCGGGGAGGGGCCTTGCTCCTGGCTTCCTCCCGGCGCCCCCCAGCGTGTCTCCCTTGTCAGAACGGGTGCCGCCGTGCCAGGGTCGTCGATCGAAGCTGCGACCTGATTCATCTGCAGCCCATGGTTAGCATAAGCCTGTTCCTGAGAGATTAGTGGTACTGAAAGTGCTAGTGATTGACTAGAGGGGGGGGGGGTGAATAGGCGATTTTTATGGAAGTCTTCAAAACATGTAAGTTTTGAAGACAAATGATAGAGATAAACCTATTACCATGCAGCAGAAGGTAGACTACACTAGGCAAACCATAGTCACGTATTCAATGAAGTGAAAGCACAATGACAAGAACCGACAGTAAGTAAAGGGAAGGTGTAACACCCTCGATGCGACTATAGCTCCCACGTGTCGAGGCATGACTTAGAGACATAATCGCATTGAAGGCATATGTCGCAAGTTAGGCAATCTTCACAACATCCCATGTAATATAAATAATAAAGGGGAGGTAACATAGTTGGATTACACTCGCCACGTCAAACAAGTACATAAATAACATTACATCATCCAAACACTCATGGCCCGACTACGGCGCCAAAATAAAAGAGAACCCAACATGCGACAACGGTCCAGTTCACCCCCAACTGGGCACCACTACTGATCATCGGGAAAGGAAACATAGTAACGTTGAGAGTCCTCGTCGAACTCCCACTTGAGCTCATACGCGTCTCCTGGAGTGGAATCATCAGGCCCCGCATCTGGTGTAATAGTAATCTGTGAGCCACAGGGACTCAGCAATCACGCACCCTCGCGATCAAGACTATTTAAGCTTGTAGGTAAGGCAAGGTAAATATAGGTGGAGCTGCACCAAGCGACGAGCAAATATGGTGGCTAACTTATTCGCAAATGAGAGCGAGAAGAGGAGGCAAAGAACGAGCGAGAAACTAGAGAACAACCTGCGCAAACATTACTCCAACACCGTGTCCACTTTCCGGACTCCCCTGAGAAGAGGCCATCACGGTAACACACTCAGTTGATTCATTTTAATTAATTAAGGTTCAAGTTATCTACAGCCGGACATTAACAAATTCCCATTTGCCCATAACCGCGGGCACGGCTTTCGAAAGTTCAATCCCTACAGGGGAGTCCCAACTTAGCCCACGACAAGCTCTCACGGTCAATGAAGGAATAGACCTCCTCCCAAGACGTTTCGATCAGACTTGGTATCTCGGTAATTCAAGACAACTCCGACAATGGTAAAACAAGTCCAGCAACACCGCCCGCTGTGCCGACAAATCCCGATGGGAGCTGCACATATCTCGTTCTCAGGGCACACCGGATAAGCTAAGCGTACGGGAGCCAATGTAACCCAAGTTGCAAAGGGATGGCCCTGCACGGTGCTCTAGGTTGGACCAACACTCAGAGGAGCACTG